>NC_089594.1:85023308-85323308 GCF_019320115.1 Miscanthus floridulus | reverse complement strand
TATATTTTCTAGAATTTTATCATTGGTAGCTACCTTCTTAGATAATCCTTCCATGAGTCTAGATTGCCTAGCAATTAATTCTCTCAAGGGTGGTTGATCAAAGTTATTATAATTGTTACCTTGAGGGTTACCTTGGTAGTTACTTTGGTAGTTCGGCCTCTGTTGCTGGTTCCATCCTTGATTTTGTTGAGGACGAAAGTAGTTGTTGTTGACGAAGTTCACATCCTCATGGGTTTCAGGGCAGTTGTTCCCTGAATGTCCAGTGCTTCCACACTCATCACATGTCATGCGAGAATCATGAATGTGCATGACTTCTTTCTTCTCATTAGCTTGGTCTTCAAGCTTCTTCATCAGTAGGTCCATCTTGGCAGACAGCAGATCTACCTCCTTGAGTTGATGCATACCTCCACCCTTGGTTGGCGGCCATCTTCTCTACAAGAGCTGCTGTAGCTGGAAGTGTGAGTGACAGAAATGCACCTCCAGCAGCAGCATCCATAGTCTCACGGGTACTGTTGGTTAACCCATGGTAGAAGGTCTGCATGAGTAGCCAATTTTTCATCCCATGATGAGGACATTCTGATATATAATCTTGAAAGCGTTCCCATGCCTCAGGGACAGATTCATCATGTTGTTGCTGAAAACTTGAAATTCTCCCATGCAGAGCATTGGTCTTGCCTGTGGGAAAGAACTTGGCTAGAAAGGCAGTGGAGCAGTTATCCCATGTAGTATTTCTATCTTTGTTGGCGTAGAACCACTGCTTTGCCTTTCCAAAAAGTGAGAATGGGAAGGGGTGAAGTAGTATGGCGTCCTTGGTTACTCCTTTGATGGTGAAAGTGCTACAGATCTCTAGGAAGTATTGGAGATGTGCACTTGCATCTTCATGTGCCTTTCCATAAAACTGGCTAGCTTGCACCATGTTGTTGAGAGCTGGCTTGAGCTTGAATCCATTATCTTCAACATTGACATTAGGTCCAGTACGGATGTTGGCAGTGGTTGGAGCAGAGATTTCACGAAGAGTCTTGTCAGCCATGGCTTCAAATTCAGGTGTTAAGCTTCGCCTTATCCGGTTGTCTTCCAATTCTGAAGCTGGGACTTTCTTGAGTTTGGCTCTAGTTCTCATGATTAATGCTTCGGGATCTTCAACGTAGTTTGTCGGAAGGTTAAAACCGATCATACATTACCCTGCATAAGATACACAAGTAGATAAAACAAGGGTATAAGTTTATCAATACTTCCTTTGCCTAGCTACCTTCCCTGGCAACGGCGCCAGAAATGCTTGTTGGTATTTATTAACTTGTCACTTGTTTTAGTAGCCACATATTAATTACCTACATCTCCTAACATTACTTTACTAGGTTGTCATCCCTAGTGATGGTGCCAAAGATGCTTGTTGGTACTGCCTAGCATCACTACTAGAATGATATTAAGTAGTTCTTTATCATTTTATGTGACTAGAAAGAATATAAAGATATATGAATAAAAAGGAATCTACAACCACACAGATAATTATACTATTGTAGCACTTCACCCGAGAGTATTCCAGGTATCGTTATTTATATTTTACCACAGGGAAGGTCTAGCATGGACAAGTATTGATAACATATACCATTGATGGAGAAGTAAACCATAGCCAATATTCTACTCATAACAGGGGTATGTCATAGGATAAGAGATATGATAAGTATTGATCAATGATGATGATAAATCACTCAGAGTACTCCTTTATATGGCATTAGCATGGTCAAGTAGAATATTAGAGGAATAATTACTAAGTCATTCTTAATTACAAGTCAAAGCATACATTGATTAGTGCAATTACACCTAGTAATCATGGCTAAGATCATTTTTATATCTACACTTAAGGGATATTACTAAGGAATATTAAGAACAGAGCATGCCCTTCCTTCGTAACCACATCCTACGTGCTATCTATATCAGGGAGTGGACTACAAAGGACTCAATGGGAGTGTCACATCCGCGACCTACCACATGGCCCAGAATATAGGGTGTATCCGCAGGTAAACAACGTATAAGCACCACGCTTACACAATGTCGACCACTCACCCCGTAGCAAGCATATAAAAATAATGTAGCAAGCATATAAAAATAATGGAGATACAAAAGACAAGCGCCTCGACGTGGTGTCCTTCGGTGTCCACTAGAACCTTCTAGTGTCCATTTTGAGGTGGATAAGCATAATTAAATCTGATATGTAGGTCCACCTTGATGGTTTTCTGGTTAAACCCTACAAAAAATACAGATTTACCAAAACTCGTGGAATTTATTAGTTTAAACCCCTAGACCTTTGTTGGTGATCATATTTATGCCCTTATTCATGTTTCTTTGATGGTTTATAATGGTTTTTAACTACCATCAACAAACACTGGTCGGAAAGGCTTTTTGAGCTAGTTTCTATTGGCCCTCAGCCGTAGCCGATGCTGAAGCACTTATTCGCCGATGTGAGAACTACCAGTTTTTTGCTAAACAAATCCACATCCCTGCTCAGGCCTTATAAACGATTTCTACATTGTGTCCCTTTGCATGCTAGGGACTAGATATGATCGGGCCCTTCAAGCCCATGTTGGGAGGTTTCCACTGGGTCTACGTCTGCATCGACAAATTCTCCAAGTGGATCGAATACAAACCCCTGGTCTAAGCTATAGCGAAGAAGGCAGCCGAGCTACTTAACGACATCATTCACCGATTTGGCCTGCCGAACAGCATCATCATCGGCCTAGGATCCACGTTCACTAGTAGCGACTTCTGGGATTTTTGCGATGAATGATGCATCTCAATCAAGTATGTCTCCATGGCACACCCAAGGGCGAATGGCCAAGTCGAGCGAGCCAACGGTATGATCTTGGACGCGTTGAAGAAACGGCTCTACGAGAAGGAACAGCAACACCCAGGCAAATGGTTCAAGGAACTACCAGTTGTGGTCTACGGACTAAGGACCCAACCCAGACGTAACATTGGCACTTGCCCATACTTCATGGTTTTCGGCTCTAAGGCCATGTTGCCTGCTGACGTCGCCTTCCGAGCACCCAAGGTGGAGAATTACAATGAGGAGAAGTCCGACCAAGGTCGGCTCATTGAAGTGGACAACTTAGAAGAGGAATGTCTGGCCACCTGTGTTTGGATGGCATAATACCTCGACGGCTTACGAAGATACTACAATCGTAATGTCAACGATCGATTCTTAGTGATCGGAGACTTAGTACTCTGCAGGAAACAGAAGACAGATGGGATGCACAAGCTCTCCTCACCTTGGGAGGGCCCCTTCATCGTCAAGGCGGTCACCCGACCAGGGTCCTACAAACTATGCGACATGGATGAAAGAGATGTCCCAAACTCTTGGCACATCGATCTGCTTAGACGTTTCTATCCTTGAAACGTTCATTTCAAAGATACGTACCTTTCATATTTCAGTATTCAATAAAGTTTTTTATCCTGATGTTTCTCCATATTGTTTTCTCCATGCTTTTGTGCTAAGCGATTCTGATTCTGCGTACAACATCTTAAAGATGACACGCCAACTACGCCTAAGGCAAATACCCGAATAGACACGTTAACGCTCGGACACCTCTAGAGACGACCCTGTCTCCGACTTCTCCATGCATGTGCATGAGCGTCCGTCCTCTGTGTCATGGGTGGTCGACAGTGGTTCCTTAGCGATGCCCTATTTTTCCCACATGCACACAGCCCCTACGCCCTGTGTTACGGTTAGCAGGCTAGCTAGGGCTAGGGACTCAGCTATACACTATTGATCAAATGGTTTATATCAAATATAAACACAAAAAACCATAACAACAAGTGTTCAACAGAAGTTGCTAAGCACTCAACATGAGTTTTTTCTAATCTATGGAGCACTGCTCTCGCCTTCACCAAATAGCTTGATATCTTCAGCATACCTCGTTCTCCTGACATGGATACGAATCGACTTAGGGCTACCATCATGCTAGCTAGCTTCTGAACATCTTTTTTGTTGCGTGGAGATTGCATATCATCGATAGCCTTGACCTTTTTCAGGTTAGCTTCGATGCCACGATGAGACACCAAATTCCTGAGCAGCTTACCCAATGAAATGCCAAAAGAACATTTGTCAAGGTTTAGCATCATATTGTTCTTATGCAAATTATTAAAAGTTTCTTCTAGATCAACGATCAGATTGCCTCGGAATTTGCTTTTAACAACAATATCATCAATATATGCTTCCAAATTACGGCCGATTTGGCCTTCAAGAACAATATGAACACATTTTTGATACGTAGAACCAGTATTCTTAAGGCCAAAACGCATCTTAATATAACAGTACACACCAAAAGGAGTTACAAATGTAGTTTTTTCCTCATCATCTTTGCACATGCTAATTTGGTGATACCCTGAATAGGCATCTAAAAAATGATAGCAATTCACATCTAGAGGTTGAATCTACAATTTGATCTATCCTCGGAAGGGGATATTCATCCTTAGGGCATGCTTTATTCAGATCAGTGTAGTCCATGCACATCTGCTATGTGCCGTTAGGCTTCTTGACCATGATAGGGTTTGGTAACCACTCCGGGAAGGGGACCTCTTGTATGAAACTGGCCTTCAATAGTCGGTTGATTTCATCTCATATAGCGGCTCACTTCTCAGGTGTATAGCGTCTTTGTTTTTGTCTGACTGGTCGGGCGCCAGTTGGTAGACCCAATTTGTGCTCGATTACCTCCCTAGGGATTCCAGGCATGTCTGATGATTCCCAAGCGAACACATCCTTGTTCGCCCGAAGGAAAGCAATGAGCTCGAGTTCCTATTGAGGAGGAAGGTTGGTCCCAATATGGGTGACCTTATCGGGATTTGTCAGATCAACGGTGATGGGCTTGGTAGTTTGGTCCCTAGTTACGACTTCCTTAGATTGAGGAGTGTCATCTAGCTTGTCCATGACCGCCTCTTGTTCAGAGTTGATCATGTTGATCTTCGGCGTCTGAGACTAGGGGAGTTTCAGAGTTTTGGATTGCGAGATCATTGGGATCGGAACTTCAGAGGGCATTGGAGCCTGAGGTTGAGGTAGTGCCAAGATCTGATTCTATGGTAGGATAGGTGCCTTGGACTGGCTTCAACCACTTTAGAACTCTCGGCCTCTGGAATCGATGGCTTGGCCACAACTAGGGCTTCTACGATAGGTGCAGGTAGTGTTGTTGCTGGCGTTGTCATAATAGTTGAGTCTATGATCTTTTACTGCTTTGACGGTGGCTCAACTGGGTCTGCGAGAACCCACCTGAACTGCTTGATCAGGTCGAGAGTTTTCATGTCGCAGGAGACTGCACCTTTCTGGTCACCGTATATAGTGAGGGGACTATGGGGCCCAGGCACCTTCAACACCGAGTAGGCGAAGTGGGCCACAACCATAAATTTCTTTAGGAACAGTCTTCCTAGAATGTAGTTGTAGGCCGACTCAAAGTCGGCTACCTGGCAAGTCAGGATTTTGGACCTTAGGTTCTCGCCATCTTGTAGGGTAACCTGGAGGTCGATCCTTCCGAGTGGATAAGCTGACATGCCTTTCATTATTCCATAGAAGGGTTCCTTGACTGGGATTCGAGCCTTCCTAGGCAACGCGAGGTTGTTGTATGTATTGGCAAAGAGCAGATTGAGCGCACTGCCACTATCGATTAAGGTTCATCCGACCTTGTAATTCCCGATGTATGGTTTAATAACCAATGGGAATAGTGGACCATCGTATATATTCAGGGTATGATCCCTAAGGTCGAACAAGATGGGGACTTCTAACCACTTGAGCCTTCTTTCGACGGTTGGGTACTGCTGACCTGCCGCTGGACTTGTTTCAGCTTGGTCTTAGAAGCCGAGGTCGCCGTGCCACCATAAATGGTGAGTATTTCGTTCTCGGGCAGGGTGACTTCTTCATCTTCTTCTACCACGTGAATGTTCTAATCATGCCGTTGCAGACGGCCAGGTGCTTTGGCCCTACGCTATTGTTCCTCATCCTATTTTTGCTTTTTATACATTGAGCACTCCGTGAAGGAGTGCTTGGTAGAACGATGAACAGGACAGTAAATAGGGAGGTCATCGGGTTTTCCTTGGTGTCGGGGTGGAGCTTTTCCCCTTTCCCACAGTGAGGATTTCAGCATCTTTGTTCTTGTGCTTCTTTTCCTTGCCTCTCTTCTTCTCCTCCGCTGATCGGGAGGCATTGAGTTGATCGTGCACTCGTGCTCGGGCATCAGCTGCCTTGGTCATTGCCTCGATGATCTTGTAGAGCTCAGCCACTATTTTAGGGTTTTTAGTGGCAAGCTTCTCGGTGGCCTTTTCATCCTTGTAGCCCTTCTTGAAGGCTACAATCACCTGATCTTCAATCATGTCAGGAATCGTGTTGCAGATATCGCTGAACCGTCGAATGAAATCCCAAAGATATTCATTGGGTCTCTGTATGCATGAGAACAAATCATCCTCCTGACCAGGGTAGGTGTATGTTGCATGGAAGTTGGCCTCAAACATCTAGCACAGATGAGCCTAGGACTGAATGGTACCTTTGGGTAGGTCCATCAACCATGTTCAGGCCGAGCCCTATAGGATAGTCGGGAGGTGATTGGCTTTAATGTAATCATCATCATATGCTGCCTTGATAACCATAGAGTAGATGCTAATCCACTCCTTTGGATTGCTGGTGTCATCATATTTCTCAATCAGGCCAGGTTTGAACTTACAAGACCAAATGACCCTCCGTAGATTTGGAGCGAATGCGTGATAATCAATCATCGAGACTCAGGGATTGGTGCCATAATGTGAGCCTAATTTGCATTGAGCATTGCCCGGGCATCCCGACCTCTTTGGTTCGCATCCAACTCGGGCCTGAGGTCTCGACCTCCCAATGGGGCATTGTACCAATTGCCCACTGATCTATTAGATCTCTCAGGGCATGGATTCCGGTTGTGTGATTGGGATCTGGCCGATTTAGAAGGTGCGGCCACCTTTGCTTCCAGGCATTGTTTAGCTTGATCAGTTAGATCTTGTGCATGTTTGATGATGGTCGCCATTGGTGTTCCTTCTTGCGCCAGGGCCCCTATAGTCCCTAGGAGCATCATGATCTGAATGTTGTCCTCCTACGTCACGTGGAAGTCAGAATTTAGATTCCTTGGGTGCAAGGTAGATTTCGTCACAGCTCATGGCAAAATTGTGTTGATTATTGGAGCGTTGTTGAGACGGGGCAGTGGGCGAGATGTCGATGACCCGGCCTCAGTCGCTACTTGCGTATTGGCCCATGTAGCCATGTAGATTTTACGGCCCTCATAAGGGTCTATCTCCTCATATGAGCCATCATAGTCAAGATCGAGACGGGCAGCAGAGTCGGCTAGATCCTCAGGAACATGGCTATATGACGTGAAAACTTAATAGCCAGCACGAGTCAAGTCGGGATCATAGATCCCTATCAACTGTAGATCTAAATCTCCCTAGTGTTCAAAAACCAGACTTCCGAAGTGGATAGTCGGTGACACCTCGAGGGATGGAGAATTTATCTGCAAATATGAGTAGTAGTTGCCCATAATCGTAGATTTGACTAAGGATGGTGACACAGCTGCATCGGAGCGCGCTGAATCTGGGTACCAAACTTTGTTGATGATCGGCATGATCGGTCTTTGCGCAAGATCCCCCTACCTAGCACCCCTCTATCGGTGTTTTTTACCAGCAGATATTTGGTTCTTAGGGAACCCGGCTTGGTGCGAAGATCAATCACAGATGGAGACGAGATTTATATTGGTTTGGGGCCCTAGGAAGCGAGTAAAAGCCCTACATCCAGTTGCTACTCTTGTATTGCTTGTATTCGGCGAGATTGTTGTTACAACGTAGCTATGCCTATTAGAGAGTCGATGATTACAATAGGGAGAATTGCTAGCTATTTATATCTGGGATCTACCTGCCCTACAAGCAAAGGAGTCATGCCCTAGTCGGAGTCCTGGCTCCATCCGGAGATATCCTTCCTTGAATAGGATCATCGTGGGCCTTTGGGTCTTCTTTGATCCGAAGTTGGTAGTTGGCAATATGGAAGTCGGAATACCCAGGGGTATGGCATTGACACTTCCGTTGCTGCCCATCAACTTGGCTTTGGGTAGCTTCACCCTGGGTTATTCTTCACAAACAAGCTGAAGCCGAGGGAAGCTGTCAATCAATCATCAGAATTCTTGAGAATTCGGCAGTTTGAAGATGCCTTGCCCCAAATCGATGCTGGAGGATGGAAATGTGGCCCCTTCACCTCAAATTTATTTAATGCCTAGTGGTAGGAATGGGCTGAACACTTGTTCCGCAATTCAGTCACATCTTTTTGCCAATCATTGAATCCTAGCTTCCAATCTAAGACTGAGGTAAATATTTGTTTATGACTCCCCTTTCATATGGCCGACGCAATGCTTATCATCATATTGCTCATAGGACTTGGATTCTATTCCTCCCACATCCAGCAGGAGCGGTCGGCCGATCAAATATGCTATCTGGTGCCCAAACCCAAGAATGGGATGCCGAGCACCTACTCTGAAGGCCGTCCTGAAAACACCAGCTGGTCCTATGATCGTGGAACCTTCCATGGCGTGGAAACATAGGTCTCCAGAGGGTCACTCTACCAAGGTCACAACACGAAAGTGTTCATGCAGGAATCTAAGATCTTCATCGGCTTCTAAAGTGGGTTTCTTTGTGTATCCGCAGCATAGATCGCCGAATTTGTCGATCCCAATCATCTTTCCAATGTTAACTCATAATTTCACTAATTCAGGCTTCTGGGATGATGGGGATGGGTGGCCCATCAACAACCGCTGAGACGATAGCTGATGAGCAGCGCTTGTCGTCTTTTGCTGATGCTGTTATCGAGGTAAGCTCTTCTATCATTACTAATCAAGCTTTTAGAACCAACCAACCTCCTTTTTCAGGCCAACCCTCAATCAGATGCTGGTGGCGAAGCTAAAGAGCATATTCTGAATGCTTCGTCAAAAGGAAGGACGGAGGTAATTCCTGCAAACTAGCCTTTGATTGTGTCGGTTTTGGACAATCACAAACAATCCTTTCTCCAAGTTTTATCTGGAGGCCCAGATCTTGAATAGGGTTCCCAAGGAACATCGAATACCTAGGTAAAATAACTTCCTGCTATCATTTGCTTATCTCACCACTCTTGTTGATCACTTGCCCTTTAGTCGATTGGGGATCAGGAGGAAGATGACATTGGGAATGCTAAGACGAATGATGCCAATTCTCCCAATGAAGGACCACGCGGTGGCCATTAAGAGTTCAACAGTAATTTTGAATCTACCTTCTAACTCCTGTTTGTAGTCCCTTGATTCTAAGCTCTTCTCTCTTCTTAGATGTGAACCTTGAGTCAGAGCCAACCCCTGGCGCCACCAATGATCAAGAATCTAGCCGAGATGTTCACCAGTCAGCCGGTGATGAGGAACCAGAAGATGCCCTACATCCTCAAACCATTGACGGTAAAAAGATTAACATCAACATGCTGCATCCTTCTGTACAAATTTTGATTTGTATTTAGGCTAATGCTTGGTTTGGGTAGGGCCTAAAAAGCTGATTGAGGTATATGATGATATGGGCACAACATCGGCTGTCCCTCTATCTCTAGCACAAGAGGTATCAGTTGTTTCATGATAACCCAGGAACCGAGTATCCTTGTTGCTCCAAATCTGACTATATTCCCTATAGGCACAAAGCCCATCCTCCCTAAGCATCTTCTCTTTTGACATCAAAGATTACATACAAGAGGGCGAAGTAAGTTGTTCTACCTCCAAAATCTTCCCAGAAGAACCCGCTCTATTGGCTACAACATGGGGTTGGCTACAATTGATGCTGCCATATCTTGAAAAAGACATAGCCGATCTAGTCTATGACGCAAAACCCCTTCAGGACATCTTTCTAGCTATCAGGGGAGAACTGAATCATGATCTTCTTGTTGTTTTGTTGCCCACCACCTTCATTGAAGGCCAGGCTCTCAAGGTCATCCAAGCAAGGCAGAGGTTAGCTGATCGTGAAGCTCAAAACACTCTAGATGCTCAAGAAGAGTCAACAAAATAGGAGATGCTTAGGCTGAAGGAACTAATCGATGGTCTGAAGAGCGCTCCTTCTAGGATTCAAGAGAGACTGAGCTGCTTGAGGACCGAATGGGAGCAGTAGCTGATGCGGTTTGAGGAGATTGATGCCTCAATCCAAATCAAAGAAGCAAACCTCATCCAGCTCCCTATGGCAACGAACAAGAAGAGAGCAGAGATGACCTCCAGTTATAATGAGCTCATGGCCATCCATGACTAGAAAAACAATGCCATCCCTAGATTAGCTATCGGGGATAATTAGTTGATTGCTGAGGCTGATGCTATCCGACTAGACGCTCTGAATGTAGTTCGGTCGGCCTTGAACATGTAATTTTAATTTTTCTACACTCCTGCCTTCAAGGTACTTGTCGCAAGTATTCAGTCGATATGATTCTCCACCCTGTACTGCATAAACCACTGCACTGTCCTTCAACCATCGTATTAGTAATCAATTCTCTCCATTAGTGGGGTTCGAACTACCATAGCCATTTAGTTAGTCGATTGAACTTAGCCGACCAATAGGGCCAGGTTTCTAGATCCGAGTGGGAACACAAAGCCATGATGAACAATCCTTTACGTCCATGATTCGGGACTGAGTGATCCTACAAAGAGCCCTAGTAAATGAAAATTTTGCACTATAGGCGATGCGTAGCGCACCGGCTTTTGCCTCCTTAGGCCGAATTAGGATCGTTAATTTTGTTCTAAAGGCGATACTTTGTTAGTACCGGCTATTAATCTTGGTGATGATTTAAATCGATCATACTTGAGCGTCAATTTTAATCATCAGGATCAAAATTCCATAATGAAAAACTGCTTCCACAATAGCCGATGATGATTTAAGTATTAACTAAAAAATCATCGGCTGTCAAGCTTCCTAGAAATGTTGTGTATTTAAATCCAGTTCTGACTCCTTGAAATAGAACGGCTACCTTCTAATGAATTAATCCATAAGAGCAATGTTTAGCCGTTCCATAACGACCAGCTAGAGGAGTCATCAAAATAAACTCTCAGAGCCGATTGCTAGGATCAGCTATTGGCATTCATCATTGACCCTGATGATGCCTCCTTCCTAGATTCTACCAGAGAAGCATTCGCAATCTTCAAATTCCCAATACGCTGGATCAACAGTTGCCACATTTACAGAGGTATCGGCTTGAACCATCTCAACGTTATCTCCCTGCCACTGGATAAGGCATTGGTGTATTATCAAAGGGATGCAACAACTAGCGTGGATCCAGTCATGACCAAGGAGCAGACTATATGTTCCTTTACCATCGATGATGAAGAAAGTAGTGGGTAGGGTCTTACTCCCAATCGTCAATTCGACGTTAACTGCCCCCTAGTCTTGGATGCATTGCCACCAAAGTCCTTTAACATCATATCGGTCTCAAGCAAATCTCTAGGATCTTCTCCAAGCTTGCGCAATGTGGTATAGGGCATCAGATTGACAGCAGCACCTCCATTGACTAACATCTTAGTCATTGGCTTTCCATCGACAAATCCTTTCATGTATAAAGCTTTCAAGTGTCGATGCTGAGATGGTTTGTCAAATATAGCTTTTTGGGACTGGAGGGTCAGCTGAGCTACTATTTCTCCCAAATCTTCTTCATCATATTCTTCTCCATTGGATTCTTCCTATTTGTAATTGGAGGGATCTCTAAATTTTGCAGATAAGATGAAGACCATAATATTAGCCGATGGCTTACCCTTGTTGGTTGTTTGTTTGACGCGCTATGTCCAAGGTCTGCTATACTTTTGAGCTTCTATTTCTCTGTTCCTCATGCGTTGAACTCTTCTTTATTGGCTCCTTGTTAGACCTCCTGGACACCATTGGCCCTCTTGCCAAACATACTCTTTCTCTTCATCATGACCAGCCTAGTTTTGATCATACGCACGCTTGCCTAGCCGATCGTGAACTCCTTCATTTTTTACGCCGATCCGTGTTGTTAGATTGATAGTTCAAACATTCATGGATAGATCGGCGGTTGGCTTGAGATTGCCTGAATTCTGAATATTGATTACTGCACTCTGGGCAGTTACATCTTGTGGGTAATTTCAAACCTTCATTCCAACAATGCCTGAAGAAAGGACAATTCCAATGTAACTCAGCTTGTTCTCTTTTATACCTTTCTTCTTCGCACCGATGCTCATTCTCTTCTTCTTCGAGCCGACACTGGTAGTCCTTTTTCTTCTAGCATTACCATTTATTCAACAAGATTCTGGAAGTCACACGAGGACACATAGCACCAGCTCTGGGTGTCTCACCTTGTTCATATCGGCTCTTTTGTTGTTGCTGTTTAGGTTTCTCATACTCATTAGCCGATATGTGAACCTTGGGGTCGACTGACCCATCTTCTTTGGCCTTAGCTGATATCAAGACCTTTGTCTTTCCTTTGGCAAACTAAAATTCTACCATATGCACGCCCGGGAAAGGATGCTTATCTATGTCCATTGTTGGCTTCTTGGCTGGCTCAAACTTAATCCTTCGTTGCTCAATGGCCTTCTAAATATGTAAGAGGAAGATTATGCACTCATTAGTGTTATGATTAGTAGCATTGTGGAACTTGTAGTACTTCTTCCCCTTGAGTTCCTCAGCCAAAGGGATCACATGATTCGCAGGTAATCTCAGCTGCTTCTTTTCCAGCAGCAAGTCAAAGATCTTATCGACCTTCTTGACATCGAAGTCATAGGTATTCTCTGTCTCCTTTACCCATGGACAAGATACAGGAGCCTTGCCCCATGTCCACTCGGTGGTTGCAACTTCTGGATCATCCCACATCATTTGGGTCAGACATGGCAGTAGTACCCTTCAAATGTTTCTCTTTGCGCAGGGATCGATGCTAATTCTCAAAAGCAGACACCCTCTGAACTAGGTGGGCCAAACTCTCAAATTTCTAGCCATCAAACTTCTCTCTGATTAATGGAGACATCTCTTGAAGGGCCAATTTAGCCAATTGGCCATCAGACATATTCAATGAGTAGCAACGGCTCCTTACTTCTTTGAATCTTTGAATGAATTCATAGCCCGAGTCATTATTCCTCTGCCTCATGCTTGTTAAGTCTGTAATCTTCTTCTCTCATGTCCCACTGTATAAGTATGCATGGAACTTGTTCTCTAGATCAGCCCATCCATTGATTGAGTTTGGTTCTAATGATGAAAACCAGCTGAAGGCCAATCTAAATAGGGACAAGGGGAAGAATCTAACTTTATGTGCCTCCTCAATAGTTGCTTCTCTGAGCTGAACAAGATAGCGGCTGATATGTTCTATGGTTGTCATCTTATCTTTCCCGATAAATTTGGAGAAATCTGGGACTCTGTAGCGTGGTGGGAGTTTCACAATATCATACCAGGTCAGGTATGGGCGCTGGTAAGAGCCAACCTATCCTTTAGGCTTGAGACCAAACTGGCTCTGCTTTATAGCAATTATTCTATTGACGAACTCATCAGCATCCATGCCAGCGACTTCTTGTCTCGGCTGCCCTTCAGTCTGAGCCTGAGAACCTTGTACTTGAGTTTGTTGACTTTGAGCTAGAGACTATTGTCCTTGGGCCTAAAGCTATTGGAGTTGCCGTGCATTATAACTGTAAGGATTTTGATACCCAAGGTGTGGCATAAGCTCATATGTGCTGGCATCAGAAACCGGATGATATCCTTCTGGATAGTCGATCTGAGCATTGTGTGTCGCATATCCTTGCAATCGACTATTGAAGTAGTTTGGATCAACATTCTTGATGATCCTCTGAAATGATGGAACAATTTTATGGGTCGACTGAGGCGTTTGATAGGAAGTACTGAATCTCCCTTGAACCAGCCATTGCGCAACCTGCTGTGTAGCTGGAGAGGTTGGCTGCTGGACTGAATAAGCTTGGTTTTGTCTAGTAGGAAGCTGATTTGTCTGAGTGATAGGGGCACTTGGTGACTATTGTGCTGGTGGTTGCCCCCCTGTCATTTGACCTTGCCCCCTGCTACTGGCGGGACTTGACCTTGCCCCCCTGCGGTTGATAGGGCTTGACCTTTGCCCCCTGCTGCTTGCAGGGTTTGATCTTGAGCTTGTCCTCCTAGAATCTGCTGCACTAGTGGCTGTTGATACTGCCCACCATTCGGCTACTGACTAGAACTGGGTACACTGCTTCCATAGTCGAAGGAATAAAGCCATTGAAGTATGCTGGTCCCACTTGATCAACTGGTGCTCCAAAGAAAACTTCCTTCAAAACATTACCAATTGTGTTGGCTAACACCTTATTGTGATTTGTAAAGGCTTCCTAAACAGTCTTGTGGACAAAATGGGCGGTAGTTTTTACTTTAACATCTTCACTTTGTCCATGCAGGAGGACACTTGGCAGGGGAGTCTTCTGGATGACTGAATCATGCATCCTACTGTAAGACAACAAACACTTTTCACGAAACTCCACCGCCGCCTGCTCAATGAGTGCTTTCTGGTCATCAGGCAGGTCTTCAAGGTTGACCTTGAGGATCGCTTCGTTGTCTATGTTGACGATTGTGGTCCCACCGGGCGTGCCAAGAATGTGTCGACGGTGAAAAGTGAACGCTGCCGACACACGAAGCAAGCCGAGAGAAACCGCGTGGAGCAGATCCTTAGCTCTCCCCGGACTTCGGAGGACACTAGATCAGATAGTCGTGACCTAGGGCGTGCCAGTCAATTTGACCCTATAATTGACAAGGAGACAAGATTGATCAATAATTTAAGGAGGAACATGCCATTGTTTGTTCAGACAGTTCTAAATGTGTGGCTAAGTAGCCGATGAGATAAGGCTATCAACTAGAGAGTCAATATCCAGCATGTTCATGATGCTTGGTAAGTAAAAACGAGCATATCGGCAATTATCAGTTACTCAATTGTATTGATCTAAACAGCCGATGATCATGAAAACATGCCAAGAGGTGTAAAAAGTAGGCGTGAGAGCATTTATATTAATTGAGAGACATACTAGCTTTTAACCAAGATAAGAACAAGTAAAAGCACGTAAATATATCCTCAATAGACAGGCTATCGGCTAAAACATCCGATTCCAGTGAGGGTAAAGTCATAGCATTCAGGCATTCAACCATTAGATGTGGATAAGCCCATATGCTTATCAGATCCAATCTACTATCTCTAACAGTGGGGATACGAGCCAGACCGATGCAACCATGATAAAGATAATAGGTTAAACCTTCAAAGCATAAGAATCTTTACGCGCTTAACAGAATCATAAGAACATGCTACGATCATGAGAGCACGAACGATCGGCTAAATAGCCGATGCAGACATAGCACGCAACCAAAGGCTATGTTTGACCATAGGCGAGACTTACTACTTGGTGATCTCCGATCTATAGTGCTAGCAGTGGGGGTCGACCGGATCGATGGCAGCCATAATAGCAGTTCTAGATCAGATTCCATCAACTAGCAAGCCTTACCTAGGGTTGAACATGCCTTGACCACACACTATTTCGATCAAGATCAGATCAAAATGTCTAAGCGAGATGTAAACAGTGTAAAGCGATGAAACGATGATTTATAGAGATATAAGGCCGATCCGTTCAAATCTTAATCGGGCAAGGGGTGATTTTATTACAAATAGTGAGAAACTAATTATAACAAGATCGATAACTAGCAAATCTATTAAAAACAGCAAGGAAACCCTACCAGTCTTAATAGATTTAGCCGATAATTAATTCGTATCAAAATTTGTATGAGATACGAGCCGGACCGATGCAACCGTACAAATTTTGATAAGAATCAAGGGTAACTTGTATCAGTAATTGTAAGAGATACGAGCCGGACCAATGCAACCTTACAATTAGCTGATGATAACTAACTTATACCAAGCTTGTAAGAGATCAGACTTAACCAAGGGCAGCCTTACAAATAAAATATAAGTCATGACGGATACTCACAGACAAACCGGAGGTCGGACTTAACCGATGGCAGCCCTGTTTGCCAAAGAACTCGCCGAAATCTACTCTACTCCTACTCCTAGGGGGTGGAGTAAGTCGAAAAGTAAAGGTACGTGTTTTGTATTGATCGCTGAAATGTTTGTTACAATAACCGGGGTTCAATATTTATACCCGAGGCTTGACTACGAGTCCTGGTCGAACAAGACCGGTTATAAAACTTTGAAAAGAAAACAAAATATCCTAAATTAAGATAACTTATACTCCAATCTTTCCCTTCTATGAAGTCTGACGCGTCTTCCTGCTTTATGTCTTGTCATCCTAGCCAATGGGGACCATCCCTTCGAGATGATGACATCACCTCATCAGTTGATCCTGCTGGTAACTTAGTTAGCCAATTTGGTTGAATATCTCGGCTTTCCTTGCTAATCTCTGCCTTTAGGGCCTTCTCATTACGAACCAAATTTTGGTGTCAACATTAGTCTTGCTGCTTTTATTCAAAAAGAATGCAAGACATCAATATAAGCATAGCATTAACCACACCCCTACGTTACTTGCCTCAAAATGATGATGTAAACAACACTAGGCACAATTCGGAGCATTACCACCTGTTTATAAACAAGATCTTAGTTCAAACATTCACACAAGGATATATGAACAGCAAGTAACGCGCCGCTACACTCCAACCCATCGTGCAAAACAAAACAAGCACTAAGTTTGGCTAACAGCAGCGGTGCTTCTTGATTTTTATGTATATTTAAATATACAAAAGCAATTATAGTAAATAAATACATATTCAGAAACTACAAAACAAGATCTATAACTTTCATGAAAACATATTATTTTTATTCCAAACTTAAGCATGCTTAAACTTCGGTTGAATTCAGAGAATGGAATCTGCCCCGAATTCTGACAATCATTTGTAAAGTATTGATATCCACTAAACCACTTTCAAACAATTATGAAACTTTACCAGAACATGTAAAAATATGTTATGCACAAACTTTGTTTCATATACACTTCAATTAAAAATCATCATGATGTCCTAATCCAGGTGGTATTCTCAAGCACAGAATCTGATAGCTGAAACTAACAACTCACTTCAAAAGCACATATCTAAAGTTATATTTCAGATATGACAATGTGGTATACACCGTTGGAAAGATACTGAAAAACTCTAAAACTTTGGTAACCATTGCATAAACTGGTTTAGCTTTTAACATTATAAAAAAACTGAATAAATCTATTACTGCCCAGAGCATTGTTAGAATAGCAACAGTCAAACTTAAAAAACCATAACTCCTAAAATACAGAGCCTAAAATCGTGAAATTTCACGACCAGAAGGATGAAGGAATATCTATAACTTTTGTATTCAAGTCTTTGGCCAATTCGGCCTTTAACATTGAGAAAACCCCCTACCTAACAGGACTGCTCAATCCGAAAAATACAGAATTGTGTGCAGCGACTGATTTGACTTAACGGCGACTTAGATCTTCGATTATCAAGATTTAGACTTTCCAAAAACCTTGGATCAGCAGAGGAAAAGGTTGGGGATACTCACCTAGGGTCTCTTCTTCGACCAAACAGCGAGGAAAACAAAGGGGAAAACCCGATCTATCAACCTTCGTTGATCCTCTCCACGTGCTCGTTCCATTTTGCATCTCCTTTTGTTGATTCTTCAAGCAATTGGGAAGGCCTATGTAGGAGAGTTGGATGGTGGAAGGAGGAACGCAGGGGACAGAGAGGGGGCAGCCAAGGGAGGTCGACCGCGGGGATGGGAAAAGCCATGGCAAAAGTAAAGTACTGTAGCCACGGTACTGTTCACAGGATTCATTTTTATCCCTTCGATCTTCCAAGACCCATAGCTTATAGATGTCAACTCCGAATATAACATATGAGTAGTCAAACGGAATGCATTTAATTAGATCTACGCATCTATGATCTCCGATCGTCCATCCGAGCAATGGAGCAAAGAGTTATTTTTTTGCCACTTATTAAAACTCCCGGACAACTATTTAACCCTTTCTGCTTTCCAATAAACAAAATACATATGCAACCAAAATTCATTCCACTAAATCACATGAATATCCAAGAAATAAAATATAAAACCACATATTTTCTAGGTAAACACAAAAGACGATGGCCAAATTTCTTGGGTATTACAGCCTCGCCAAGGGGGAATGAGCACAAGAGCCCCTCACAAATTCTCCACCGGAGCATCACACAATCTTCAATTTGAGTGCTCGATAGAGTCGCTGCTCCAAGCTGTCTAGGTGACAACAATCACCAAGAGTTACAAGCTAGCCCTCAGCAAATTCGATCCCTAGTGCCACTTAAGCAATCTCTCAAAGCCTAAGCACTAGAATCACTCCAATCTCACTTAGAATGCAATCACTAGCAAGCAAGGTGAGTGGAGAGGTTAATCTTAGCTCTAGATGTGTGCTATATGATCACAAGGTGCCAAGAGGTCTAAAATAACTAGCCAACACAATTATATATATAGCCCTGTGGGGATATGACCCCCGGTATCCATAAGACAAGACATGGGTCACACCATCAGAGGTGGCCTAGCCCACAAGATCAAGGCGTGCGGTGCACGGCACTGGTCGGCGTGCACTGCAAGACTAAAAGAAGATGTGATTTATTAGATATTGTATAATACCAAATATGATACCTTCCTTATAACCCTACCCCTCCAGAGCATATAAGGAGGGGCAGGGGTCCCCTAGTCGACATCTCCATATGGATCCTAGGCTTAGCCTAAGGCATCTGATCACACGTCATCTCATATGAAAGCCAATACAACCAACAGAACATAGGAGTAGGGTATTACGTCGTGCTGACGGCCCGAACCTGTCTAACTCTTGTGTCTCTGTTGCCTTCTTGTTCTTGATTACACGCACCTCTGCCGATCAATCTACCTTCGTGGGATACCCCTCAGAGGACTACCAATGATATTCCGTCGACAAGCCCCCATACAAATACAGTCATTGCTACTTCTCACTGCATGGGAAACGTACTCACCGGATGATTTGGTGGATGCACCGGACAAGTCACCGAAAGATTCTCCAACGATAACTGTCCGAAAGTCAACACATCCATTGGATATTCCACTGAGTCATTCGGTGCAGCACCCGACGATCTTGTGCGTTAAATCGCTGCCTCACCTGCATTGTTAGATGCCTCTGTAAGAAGCCCCGATGCATAGTCTGGGGGTGGCATCGGACGATCTGGTGCCCTTACCTCCAACTCACCCAAGAAACACTTGTCTCTGTAAGGTCTGGTGGACCCGTCTGGTGACTCCACCGAACGATCTGGTGACACCATTTGAACTTTCCCGCTTGCTCAGCCGACATACAGTGCACCAGATGCTCCGGTGCTCACCGCAGGACTCTACCGGCAATGATATGCCACTGTTGGGCCGTGGCTCAACCTGGTAGCAGCCGCACTATATCATTGCTGATTCATGATCAACCCGGCAATGTCCTAGCTATAGTATAAAACCACAGCCCCTTCTTTCTCCTCCCCCCATCCCGAACACACCCATCCAAGGAGGGATCTTTTCTCATCTCCAAATGCTCATGGACATGATCTCCTTGGCTTAAGGTGGGTATGAAACTCTCAAAATATCCCTGCCAGGTGGAGTCTTGATCCAGCAGTGACCCTCAACCTATCACTGCCGGGTTGAGGCACTAACCAGCAGCAATAAGTACCTATCACTGCCCTCTGCCAGCTCTGCTTCCGGCTGTGATCCATGGATCTGGGGTAGTGTGTAGCTATTTTGATGATTGGGAAATTTTGATGTGGTGCATACAACTTCTGTGGAATTGACCATTTCACATCGTAAGTGGCCAAATTTGCTAGGCACCATTTGCAGTGTCAAACAGTCATATCTCTCCATTGCAAAATATCCCAAAAAAAAGGAAAATGAGATTTATGAGTTGTTGTTTAATTGCAGATGAATCTTCTGGACTTGATTGGCGCACATGCTACAAAATAATTAAGGAGGTTTGCTCTGGTTTACATTACCTTCATGAGGAATGTAGACCTCAAAATAATAATGCTTTCATCATTCACTTGGACCTAAAACCCGCTAACATATTTCTCAATGAAAATATGGTGCCAAAAATTGCAGATTTTGGTCAGTCAAAACTTCTTTATGATAAAAAAACTCAAACTTGCCTCGTTGAAGGAACACTGTAAGTTAGTAATCTATTGATACTATATTGCTTAGAAAATCCTTTTTTCATTCGAGCTTGCTTTAGATTAACCCTTTAAAGTTGATGAAGCACTCATGTTGTGATGCAGTGGTTACATGGCAGCAGAGTACACAAGTAAAGGTAAAATATCAACTAAGGCAGACATATACAGTTTGGGTGTAGTAATCATAGAGATCGTAACAGGTCGCAAACCTTATCCTTATATCAATCTTGATATCGAACAAGTAAGAAACTGTTCTTTTACACATTCAATGTATCTGATGGTCCATTTTGATTATCTTTTTGTTTTAGCACTGCATAGTATCAAACTTTTGTTAGTATTTTCTAGATAATTAACAAGTGGAGAAACAAGTGGGCAGAAGCACTATCATCAGTAGATTGCCAACAGTTAATGAGTTGTCTTGAAATAGGTAAATGGTGCATCAAAAGTGAACGAAATGAAAGGCCCACTACGGGGCAAATTATCAAGAAGCTTAGTTTGGAAAGCATAGACTGCAGTCTCGATAGTGAAGGGCCCCTTCACAAAAAAACAAAATAAAGTTGTGACACGCCTCCTGAAGACCAGGTATTATGACTTCAAAGAATCAATTAATTTGCTTGACGCCACTGACACTCCCAATGTTGGGTGTCTATAGCTATTTCCAAAAACATGCTAAGAATACATTCTGTTCATGCTAACATATATTAGGTCCACTGGCTATCCCCCAACGCATAATTTTTGTTTCTTGTCTAGTATAATTTGTACCAAACTTTCTTATAGCACAAGGTACTAACTCTTTTGTTTTCCTTATTAAATTCTTGACACATTAGCTTTCATCCTATGAGGACGTGCACTAACATCCACAGTAGCCTAGTAGTTTATATATTTTATATAGAAGAGTGTGTAGTGTTAGACATAATCTATTGCTCCCCATTTCTCCTTGGATGGAGACTGGTCGGCTCGGCAGACCACTCCCTGTTGGGAGTTGGGGACTGTTCGGCTCCGCCGATCAGTTCCTGTAACTGTAGCAGTAGTACATTAGTTGGTAGCTATTACATCAGCCATGTCTTGGTAGTGGGCTGAGGTAAGCTTTGTACTGCTAGGAGTAGTTGGTATACTCTATACCTTAGGAGTAGGTAGTTGGTGTACCCTATACCTTAAGAGTAGGTAGTTGGTGTACTCTTGTACTCAGGAGTAGGTAGTTGGCCAACAACTATGTACCTGGTGGAGGTACAACTAGAGTTGTATATATTCCATCCAAAGGGCAATGGAATACAAAGTTCAGTTGCCACACTCAGACTACAGAGCTCTAGTTTAGAGCTATAGCGGAGAGTTCCAGCCAACGCTGGTGCTTGTGCAGAGTGTGTGTGTGTGCATTGTACTCATCTATCTTTTTCTACCTCTAGCCATAGTGTGCTGGTCGGTAGGCTATATGCTTTCTGGTGCTGGGCAGCCGAGGGACTAAGCCGTACAAGCGCCGTCGCCAGACTAACCGCTGGCGATGACGGACGGTTTGGAGATGGGCGACAGCAGCGGCGCTGCTGTGGCTACCTAGCCATGACAGGAGGTCGTCGTGCGCACGGTGCGGGAGGTCAGCGGCACCAGTTGGCCAACGCTGACTCGCACCAACTATGGCGAAAGGCAGTGACCATGAAGGTCAAGCTCAGAGCCCGATGGCTCAGGAATGCTGTTGACAAGGGCACTAACAATGAAGAAGATGGCATATCAGCGTTGAAGACTATCCTCGCTGCTATGCCACTAGAGTACATTGAGCTGCTAGGGGCGAAGAGCTCTGCTAAGGAGGCGTGGGAGGCCATTGCGGTGATGCGTGTTGGTTCTGACCGCGCAAAGAAGGCGACGGCCCAGCTGCTGAAGCAGGAGTACGCCAACCTCAAGTTCAAGATGGTGAATCGGTGGAGGACTTCTCCCTTCGCCTGCAGACGCTCATTATCAAGCTGAGGAGCCACGGCGTCACCATCGATGAAGAAGAGGCGATCTCCAAGTACCTCCACTCCATGCCGGCGAAGTACATCCAGATCGCTCTCTCAATAGAGACAATGCTGGTCCTATCCACCCTCACCATTAAGGATGTGACTAGTCGGTTGCAGGCAGTGGACGAGAGCCTAGAGCAGACGACAACAACGATGGACAGCGGCAAGCTGCTGCTGACAGAGGAGGAGTGGGCTGCTCGAATGAAGGAGAAGAAGTTCGGGGAAGCCTCCTCCAGCCGCAGTGGTGATGGCAAGCGCCGCGGAAAGGTTTCTTCGAAGAAGAAGAAGAAGAAGGTCGACCCCAACGCCTACCGGTGCTGTGGGAAGACGGGCCATTGGGCAAAGGAGTGCCCAAATCACAAGCAGGAGAAGAAGGCTGAGGCTCATCTGGCGCAGGCTGATGATGATGATGACGATGCCACTCTCCTGATGGCGACATTCTGTGCACTGCACGACATTGAGGCAGAGGAGAAGGGAGAGGTGATGACGGTGGAAGGGCCTGGGAAGGCTCTGAAGGCTGTCAACCTCAATGAACCACGCGCCCAAGTCCACCTCGGACGTGTGGGCGGCGAGCAGGAGCAGCGGTGGTACCTGGACTCCGGCGCCAGCAACCACATGATGGGCTCCAAGGAAGCCTTCTCCGAGCTCGACGACAACATGACCGGCACGGTGAAGTTCGGTGATGGCTCAAGGGTGGCGATCCGAGGGTACGGCACCATCATCTTTAGGTGCCAAAACGGCGAGCACCGCGCGCTAATGGATGTATATTACATCCCACAACTAAGTTCAAGCATCATCAGCATTGGCCAGCTGGATGAGCGCGGCATCGAGGTACTGATAAAGGACGGCGTCCTCAGGATTAGGGATCAAGAGAAGCGGCTTCTTGCCAAGGTGAAGAGGTCCCCGAACCGGCTGTACCTGCTCGACCTAAAGGTGGAGCAGCCCATCTGCTTGTTTGCATGATGCACGGAGGAGCCGTGGCTGTGGCATGCTCGGTATGGACATCTCAGCTTTGACGCTCTTGGTCGGCTGGAGAAGATGGTTACTGGGCTGCCTCACATCGATCATGTAGGCGAGTTGTGTGACAGCTACCTGGCCAGGAAGCAAAGAAGGCTGCCGTTCCCGAAGACGGTGAAGTACCGCGTGACAGAGGCCCTCGAGCTGGTCCATGGTGACCTCTGTGGGCCGTTCACCCCAGCGACGCTCAGCGAGCGCAAGTACTTCATCTTGCTGGTGGATGACAACGGCCGATACATGTGGCTGTAGTTTTTGACCACCAAGACCAAGGCAGCGGAAGTGGTCAAGAAGTTCAAGGCGCGCATGGAGGCGGAGAGCGGCAAGAAGCTGCATGTGCTATGGACTGATCGCGGCGGTGAATTCACTTAAGTGGAATTCGCTACGTACTGCGTGGATCAGGGTGTGGTGCGACACCACACCGCATCATACTCACCACAGCAGAATGGCGTGGTGGAGCGGCGAAACCAGACGGTGGTCCACATGGCTTGATCCATGATGAAGGCCAAAGGCTTACTAGCAAAGTTCTGGGAGAGGCAGTGACCACGGCGGTGTTCATCCTCAACCACGCTCCCACCAAGGCCCTGAACGACAAGACGCCGTTCAAGGCTTGGTAAGGACGCAAGCCGAATGTGTCCTTCCTCAGGACATTTGGCTGCGTCGGCCATGTGAAGAACACCAAACCTCACCTCAGCAAGCTGGAAGACAGGAGCACACTGATGGTGCTCCTGGGCTACGAGGAGGGCACCAAGGCGTATCGGCTCTATGATCCCAAGAGAGGCAAGGTGGTGATCTCTAGGGATGTGGTGTTCGATGAGAAGGTGGCCTAGGACTGGGATAGTCCGAGCACGAGGGAAGCTGGCGGCTTCACCGGCACCTTCATTGTCGAGCGCTTGGTCTTCCATGGTGGTAGAGATGCTAGAGAGGAGGTGCTGACCACTCCAGCAATAGAGCCGAGCACACTTGGGGCGGTGCCGAGCACTCTGGGTGGGGTGCCGAGCACTCTAGAGGGGGTGTCGAGCACTTCAGCAGCAATGCCGAGCACTCTAGGATTGGTGCCGACCACTCCAGCAATGGATCCAACCACTCCGGCAGTGGTGCCGAGCGGTCCAGCAGCAATATCGACCACTTCGGTAGAACAGGGAGGCCAAGGACCTCCGATTGAGTTCATCTCCCCTCCGAGCAACATCAGTGAGTTCGTGGATGCTTTCCACGATGGTGAGGAGGTTTGGTTCCACAGGCTGGACAACATTGTTGGTAATGTAGGGGCCATAGGCCTGGCGAGTCAGCTTCTCGACAATCCAGAGCTGCTCCTTGTTAGTGCCAAGGAGCCACCGATGTTCGTAGTGGCTGAACGCGACGCCAGTTGGCGACGGGCAATGTTGGAAGAGATGAAGGCCATCGAGGACAATGGCACATGGGAGCTGGTAGATCCACCGGTGGGCTGCAGGCCGATCGGCTTAAAGTGGGTCTACAAGGTGAAGCGGAATGAGTGCGGCGCCATTGTTAAGTACAAGGCTCAGCTCGTCACCCGCGGCTTCGTGCAGCGTGAGGGCATCGACTTTGAGGAAGTCTTTGCTCCGATGGCACGAATGGTGTCTATCCGCTTGCTGTTGGCCATGGCAGCAGCGAAGGATTGGTGCATCCACCACCTCGACATTAGGTCTGCGTTCCTCAACAGCAAGCTCGTGGAGACGGTCTTCGTCAAGCAAGCTCCGGGCTTCGCCGTCAAGGGCGTTGTGCACAAGGTGCTCAAGCTGCGCAAGGCACTCTACGGGCTACGATAGGCCCCTCAGGCGTGGAATGCCAAGCTCGATGCCACCTTGGGCGAGCTTGGGTTCACTCGCTGCACTACAAAGCACGTTCTCTACACGCGGCAATGGGGGAAGGAGGAGCTCATTGTCGGCGTGTACGTGGATGACTTAATCATCACCGAAGCACGAGCAGAGGACATCGACAATTTTAAGCGTGAGATGGTGGCTCATTTCAAGATGAGCGATCTCAGCGCACTCTTCTACTACCTTAGCATCGAGCTGAGGCAAGGGAAGTAGAGCATCTCCCTGGGCCAGCACGCCTATGCAGAGAAGCTACTAGAGCGGAGCAGCATGGCGGAGTGCAAGCCATGCGCAACTCCGATGGAGGAGCGGCTGAAGCTGAGCAAGCATAGCACTGCTGTGAAGGTGGACATGATGTGCTACCGAAGCATCATCGATGGGCTACGCTACCTCACTCATACCTGACCGGACATTGCGTTCACGGTTGGGTATGTCAGCCGTTTCATGGAGGACCCGCGCGAAGATCACTGGTCAGTAGTGAAAAGGTTGCTGCGCTACGTCAAGGGGACACTCGATCAAGTGATCATCTTCCCCAAGAGTGGTGGCAAGGGAGGGTTGCAGCTCATGGTGTTTAGTGAGGCACCCCCCAAGACAAAGGGAGGTGAGCCAGAGCTCACTATTTTCAGCGATGCGGACATGGCGGGTGACATTGATGGGCGACAGAGCACTTCCAGCATGCTCGTCTTCTTTGGAGTGGCCCCCATTGCTTGGCAGTCACTAAAGCAAAAGATCATGGCACTGTCGACGTGTGAGGCGGAGTACGTCGCAGCGGCCACGGCGGCGTGCCAGGCTATCGGGCTACGACGGCTGCTAGGCGAGCTGACCGGCGAGGAAGCTCACCCGCTAGCTCTGATGGTGGACAACCAGCCCACCATCGCCCTCACCAAGAACCCTATCCTCCATGACCGGAGCAAGCATATCGACATCAAGTTCCACTTCCTCTGGGACTACATCGATGGAGGGTAGATCATCATCGAGTTTATCGAGACCGACAGACAGCTCGCTGACATCCTCACCAAGTCACTCGGATGCCTGTGGTTCATGGAACTGAGGAAGATGATTGCCATGGATGAGGTCAAGGCATCGGGCTAGCAGCAGGATTAGGGGAAGAATTGTTAGACATAATCTGCTACTCCCCATTTCTCTTTGGTTGGAGACTAGTCGGCTTGGGAGACCACTCCCTGTTGGGAGTTGGGGACTGATCGGCTCTACCGACTAGTTCCTATAGCTGAAGCAGTAGTACATTAGTTGGTAGCTATTACATCAGCAATGGAATACAAAGTTCAGTTGCCACACTCAGACTACAGAGCTCTGGTTCAGAGTGGCTCTAGTTCAGAGCTATAGCGGAGAGTTCCAGCCAACGCTGGTGCTTGTGCAGAGTGTGTGTGTGCACGTTGTACTCATCTATCTTCTTCTCTCACTAGCCATAGTGTGCTGGTCGGTAGGCTAGCTGCTTACCGGTGCTGGGCAGCCGAGGGACTAACATGTAGTAGAGCACTGGCTACTGGGTGGAACATACTTATTTTTTTCTCTATAATCTGTATTAATTATTACTGCCTTCCAGGAAGAAGAAATTATTATGAAGATTAAGGAGCACGTGGAGAAGTTGCGTGAGAAGAGCAGAGAAGTCCGTGACAAGATTGTGCTTGCCAAGGGAAATGGCATGGTAGCAACAAACAAGATTGAAACCTGGCTGGCTCGAGCAGATACCATCCTATCTAATGCGATGGCTATCTATGAGTCCAAGCAAACTGGGTTAAACTGGGATACTAGAATTGCCACAGCGCAGCTTTCTCAGCTCTGAGAATGTCTTAGTGATCAACCCAGTGATGTTGCACAGCTACCATCTGTCCTTCATATTGATGTCCACGCTGTTCTACTGCCAAGTCAGGTGCTGAAAGCTCTAGTTTGGTTTTGGTGAATTGATGAAACCCTAAGTGCTAACCTATTTTATCAAAGTGATCATGAGATAGGTTGCACATTCCAAGTGGTGAAGCAAATGAAGATCATGACAATGATGATGGTGATGCCATGGTGATGATCAAGTGCTTGGACTTGAGAAGAAGAAAGAGAAAAACAAAAGGCTCAAGGCAAAGGTATAAGTGGTAGGAGCCATTTTGTTTCGGTGATCAAGACACTTAGCGAGTGTGATCACATTTAGGTTCGATAGCCATACTATTAAGAGGGGTGAAACTCGTATCGAAATATGGTTATCAAAGTGCCACTAGATGCTCTAACTCATTGCATATGCATTTAAGATCTAGTGGAGTGCTAACACCCTTGAAAATGTTTATGAAAAATATGCTAACACACATGCACAAAGGTGATACACATTGTGTTTAGCACTTGGGAGCAAGGGTAAGAAACTTCACCAGTGGAGTGTCCGCCCATAGAGTGCGGATAGTCCGACGGTGCCACCGGCGCACTGTATAGAAAAGATAGGGTTTCACAGAGTGCACCGGACGCTGGCCTCAACTGGACCGGTGTGTCCGATCAGTGAAAGCAGTGAAGACGCTGGTGTCGGTCTTCGACCAGACGCTGGCGGGGTGCATCTGGTCCTGCTGATGTGGCAGCGCATAGAGGAGACAGTGAGTGACCGGACGCTAGGTGAGTCCGGTCGGGCATGACCGGACGTGTCCGGTCGCGAGTGGAGGCTTACTTGAAGTGACCGGACGCTAGGGTCCTGCAGCCAGTCATGATCAAACTGACGCGTCCGGTCGCAGCTGGAACCTTACTGGAAGTGACCGGACGCTGGGGTCCTGCGTCCGGTCGTGGCACTATGCTGCGTCCGGTCATCACTTGACCATTGGGATCGGGCGCTTAGTATTTGAAGAGAGGGATGATGTGGTAGCCATCCGTTGACCGGACGCTGGCAGGGTGCGTCTGGTCGATCTGACCGGCGCGTCCAGTCGCCCTGATTTTTCAAGGAACTAAGGAGCCAACGGCTCTATTTCGTGGGGGCTTCTATTTAAGCCCTATGGCCGGCTCAAGCTCACTCTCTTGGTCATTTTGCATTGACATAGCAACCTTGTGAGCTTAGCCAAAGCCCTCCAACTCATCTCCATCATTGATTCATCATCTTTGTGAGATTGGGAGTGAATCCAAGTGCATTGCTTGAGTGATTGTGTCTAGAGGCACTTGGTGTTCGTGTTTCGCTGTGGGATTCACTTGTTACTCTTGGTGGTTGCTGCCACCTAGATGGCTTGGAGCAGCGAGGATCGTCGAGCAGAGGTTTGTGATTATCTCCGGCTCCGATCATGGTGATTGTGAGGGGTTCTTGACCTTTCCCCGACGGAGAGCCAAAAGGTACTCTAGTAAATTGCTCGTGGCTTGTGTGATCCTCATCTTGTGTTAGTTGTGCGGCACCCTATTGAGGGTTTGGCGTGTGATGCCAATTAGCGCGTGAACCTCCAAGTGAGTGAATCGCCACAACGAGGACTAGCTTGCCGGCAAGCAAGTGAACCTCGGTGAAAAATCATTGTGTCATCATTTGATTCCGAGGTGATTGGTCTTCATTGGTATTCATTCTTGTGATTGATTGGTTCATTCTTCGACTTGGCGGTATAACCATCTTGTTCTCTCTCTTTACATTACCGCAAACTAGTTGTCAAGCTCTTTAGTGTAGCTAGTCGTAAGAGCTTGTTAGTTTGGTTAGTGTGGCTCTTTATTTAGCCTTTGAGAGCACACTAACTTAGTGTAGTGACATAACCATTGTGTGGATAGAGACTATATAAACTAGAATTGTGGTAGGTGGCTTGCATTTTTAGTAGGCTAGCGCAACACTCGCTCCGCCTCATATTTGTCTAACCGTTTTGCTAAGTGTTGTTGTAGAAATTTTTATAGGCTATTCACCCCCCTCTAGCCATTAGGACCTTTTAGGTGCTTTTTGTTGAACAAGCTCGCCAGCACACCATTGAGCATGCAGAGGGAATGATCGGAATATGGGGTCCAGTTGGTGTTGGGAAAACACTCCTTCTCAAAGCGATCAACAATTCATTTGAATCAGGAAACTCATTGATTCCCAGTTCATCAAATAGAGGGGACCCTCCATTTGACTTCATTATCTATATAACAGCCTTAGAAGTTTGTTTGGTGCAAAATATCCAATCTGAAATTATTTAACGGCTCAAAATGCATGACCGCGGTGATTCATTAACAACTCAAGCCACCAGGATATCTAAATTCCTCCAGGATAAAAGTTTTCTTGTTTTGCTAGATGGCCTTCACTGCAATCTGAACCTAGCAGCAGTTGGCCTACCACCCCTTGGAAATCAAGGCCAATTGAAGCGAAAAGTTGTAATCACAACAAGATCACGAAGCTTGTGTGATCAGATGCGTGTGAACAGAGCTATAAATGTCCCTGGCCTAAAAATTAATGAAGCACTTCAGTTGTTCCAAGAATGTATTGGTAACGATAGTCTTTATTCTGAACCCCGCATCGGAGCACTTGCAAAAGATCTTGTGGAGCAACTAAGAGCTCTACCATCAGAACTGATAAGAATAGGCAGCGCAATGCGTAGAAAAAGGGAACCAGGACAGTGGCAGAATATCCTTGCTGTTGCCAAGGAATTGATGCCTATCAAGGATCAAGAAGCATCATCTCTGGTATGTCTTTACAGTTAACTCAAATTTGGTACCTACATTTTTGCTAACTTATCTTTGTCACTTGTTAATAATAGTAATTAATGCCTTTCAGGCAGAAGGAATTGTTATTACAAAGCTTAAGCAATGTTTGCAAAACTTGCGTGGGAGGAGAAATGATGTCAATCACGTGATTGAGCTTGGAAAGCGAGAGGGCAAGGTAGCAACAAATCAGATGAACAACTGGCTGGCTAGCGTGGATACCAACATCTCAGTTGGTATGGTTATCTGTGAATCTGAGCAAAATGAGTTGAACTGGGATCTCAGTGTGATTGCAGCTGGCCTGCTTGGACGGCTCCAAGAATGTCTTAGTGGTCAACCCAGCGTTGTTACAGTGGAAGCATTGCCACCTTCCGTCCAAGAGATGCCATGTTCATCCATAGAGCAGCAACCTTCCAGAGTTGAAATATTTGAAGAGGCTATGGAGTATATTAAGGATAGTTCAGTGGGTGTCATTGGAATCTGGGGGTTGGGCGGAGTGGGCAAGACCCATCTTCTGACAAACATCAACAATGCTTTTCATGGGGACTCATTATTTCATTAAGTTATCTTCGTTACGGCCTCCAAAGAGGGTTCAGAGGAAAAAATCCAAGGCGAGATTGGCAAGAAGCTCAAGCTCAAGTTTTCGGAAGGCGGTGATGTTAAATCTCGAGCTAACATCATTTTGGACTTCCTGAAAACAAGAAAATTTCTGATACTATTAGATGATGTTTGGAATAGAATTAATCTGGAAGCAGTGGGCATACCGTATCCCCTTGGAAGAAGCAAAGTGGTTCTCACAACAAGATCAACAACGGTGTGTGGTCAAATGGACGTAAGAAAAGAGATCAACATTGCACATTTGCCAGATGATGAGGCCTGGCAGCTATTTCAAGACAAGGTCGGACAGGGTACTCTATCTTCCAGTCCTCGTATTGAACCTCTTGCAAAGGAACTTGTGGAGGAAATGAAGGGCTTGCCATTAGCTTTGATAACTGTCGGAAGGGCAATGTACGGCAAAAGTAATCCGAAATAATGGGAATCTGCCATTCATTACATGAAATAGTCATGCTGTGACGGGGATGATCAGGACCTCCATATGGAAAATGATGTTTTCAGACGACTCAAGTTCAGTTATGATAGCCTAAGAAATAATACCTTGAGACAGTGTTTGTTGACTTGCTCACTATGGCCAGAGGATAAAGTGATTCGGACGGGGGACCTGATACGATGCTGGATTGGCTTAGGTCTAGTTGACGAGTGTGATATACATGATTCCTACAGAAAAGCACATTCTCTAATAGGTGCGCTTATAGCTGCATGTTTGTTAGACAGTTGTGACACTGGGTTCAATAGCGGTTATTACATTCTTGATAGAAGAAGGGTTACCCATCAGGAAATGCCAATTGAAGTTGGTGTTAAGATGCATGATGTGATCCGTGATATGGCTATTTGGATATCTTATCGCTGCAGTAACAACAAGGACAAGTCAGTAGTTCGTGCGGGAGTTGGTGCAAATCTGTCTATTCATGCCATTCCTTGGAGCAGAGCCAAATGCATCTCATTAATGTTCAATGAAATCAAGGAGCTTCATCCGTTTACTGGCTCAACAATTCTCAAGAGGCTATACCTTCAACAGAATAGTTTGGATGAGAGGATATTTGGAGCCATTCCGAGTTTCACTGAGCTAACATACCTAGATCTAAGCGACAACAGAATCAAGGAGATACCTGAAGAGTAATTTGCCTTGGTAAACTTGGAGCATCTGGATTTGTCACGTAACGAAGAGCTAAGGACAGTTCCCAAACACCTTAGAGAACTTACTAAGCTCAAATTCTTATATCTAGCAGGCACAAGCATAAAGAGGATTCCGAAGGAGGTCATATCCTGTCTTACAATATTGCAAGTGATTGACCTATTAACAATGACAACCCCTAAGTATTGGAATAATTATATGTATAAACAATTCAAGAGTTGTGCACCCTTACAAACTTGAAAGCGGTTGATATTGTCATTGAAAGTGATGATGGATATGAATCACTCCGGAAGGCAGCTGGCATCCCCATTAGGGATTTGATTGTTGGACCACAGGATCACCGGCTCAGGTGAGTCGACCACTCACCAGTCTTGCTGACCACGACTATCATTGTCCGACCACACACTCTGGCTAGAGGTACAAGAAGGGAGGGAGAACAGAGTATACACACACAACAGAGACACCAACGTTGGCCGGAGCTCTGTATAGGAGATGACAAATCTGAACTCACTCTTTACTGAGTTGCAGTGGCAAACTATATATACAACTCTATCCATCTAGTCCTAGTATAGCTGTCATGCTGCTACAGTGACTAGATAAGACAGCAGGGCTGACTCTGGCACCTGCTCCTGCTGTGGCTACAGTGCGGCAGGTGAGCCGTTCGGCGTCTGCCCCTGCTGTGGCTACAGTACCACAGTAGGGAGCATTTTCGGCGTTGCCTTCCCCTGCCGTGCGTTCACATAGGGATGTAGCAGATTATCTAACAATTCTTCCACTAATCCTGCTGATAACCCTTGAACCCCCTCCATGCTGATCATCTCCTTCAGTTCCATGAACCGAAGACGGCCAAGCGGCTTGGTGTGGACGGCCGCGAGTTGTCGACCAGTTTCGACAAACTCGATGACGATCTGCCCTCCATCGACACAGTCCGTGAGGAAGTGCAACTTCACGTCGATGTGCTTGCTCCGGTTGTGGAGAACCGGATTCTTCACGAGGGCGATGGCGGGCTAGTTGTCCACCATCAGTGCTGGTGGGTGAGCTTCCACATCGGTCAGCTCGCCCAGTAGTCGGCGCAGCCACACAACTTGGCACGCCACTATGGCCGCCGCTACGTACTCTGCCTCGCATGTAGATAGCACCACCACCTTCTATTTCAGCGACAGCCATGAAATTGGAGCCGACCCGAGGAAGACAAGCACGCCAAAGGTGCTCCGCCATTCGTCGATATCCCCCGCCATGTCTGCATCGCTGAACACAGTGAGCTACAACCTACTTCCACCGGTCTTGGGGAAGACGATCCCCTGATCCACCGTCCCCTTGATGTAGCGCAGTAGCCGCTTCACTGCAGCCCAGTGATCCTCTCTAGGGTCCTCCATAAAGCGGCTGACGTAGCCCACGGTGAACGCAATGTCCACCCTCATGTGGACTAGGTAGCGCAGACCACCGACGATGCTTCGGTAGAGTGTTGTATCCACCTTCGCCGCGGTACTGGCCTTTGTCAGCTTCAGCCACTCCTCCATCGGAGTCACGCATGGCTTGCATTCAGCCATGCCGCTCCACTCCAACAGCTTCGAGGCGTACGCGCTTTGACCAAGCATGAGCGCCTCCTTCCCTTGTCTCACCTCGATGCCGAGGTAGTAGGAGAGTGCGCCGAGATCACTCATTCGAAAATGAGCTGCCATCTCGCACTTGAAGCTGTCGATGTCCTCCGCATGCGCACCGGTGATGATCAAGTCGTCCACATACACGCCGACGACGAGCTCCTCCTTCCCCTGTCGCCGCGTGTAGAGCGCATGCTCAGTTGCGCACCGTGAGAACCCAAGCTCGCCAACGTGGCATCAAGCTTGGCGTTCCATGCTCGTGGGGCTTGCCGCAGTCCGTAGAGCGCCTTGCGTAGTCGGAGCACCCTGTGCTCCGCTCCCTTGACGGTGAAACCCGAAGGTTGTCGGACGAAGACCGTCACCGCCAGCTCGTCATAGAGGAAGGCCGATTTTACGTCCAGGAGATGGACGCCCCAGTCCTTCGCTGCTGCCAGAGCCAGTAGTAAACGGACAGACTCCATGCACGCTACTGGCGCAAAGACTTCCTCGAAGTCGATGCCCTCGCGCTGGACAAAGCCTCGGGCGACGAGTCGCGCCTTGTGCTTGACAATGGGGCCGTGCTCGTCCTGCTTGACCTTGTACACCCACTTCAGGCCGATCAGACGGCATCCTAGAGGTGGATCGACGAGTTCCCAGGTCTCGTTTTCCTTGATCGCCTTCATCTCCTCCAACATCGCCCGTCGTCAATTTCCATCGCGCTCGGCCAACGTGAATGTGGGTGGTTCCTCTGCACTGACGAGAAGCAGCTTTATGTCATTGAGCAGCCTACCCACCAGGCCTGAGGGCCCTGTGCCGCCGATGATATCGTCTAGCCTACGGAACTACAACTCCTCACCTTCATGGAAGGCATCCACGAACTCAGTGATGTCACTTGGAGGTGAGACGAACTCGATCGGCGTCGATGGAGTTCCCTGTTTCACCGGAGTGATCGGCACTGCACCTGGAGTGCTCGGCACCCTGGATGCAGTGCTCGGCACTACTTCTGGACCGCTCGTAACCACTCCTGGAGTGGTTGGCACCACTGCAAGACCTCTTAGCTCTGCTACGGGAGTGTTCGGCACCTATCCTGGAGTGGTCGCCACCACTGTAGGACCTCTTGGCTCCACTCCTGGAGTGCTCGGCACCCCTCTCGGAGTGCTTAGCACCTCCCCAAGAGTGCTCGGCTCTGTCGCTAGAGTGCTCGACACCCCTCCCGGAGTGCTCGGCACCTCTTCCCCAGCGGCTCCACCACCGTGGATGACCAAGTGCTCAACGACAAAAGTGCTGGTGAAGCTGCCAGCTTCCCCCATGCTCGAACTGTTCCAGTCCTAGGCCGCCTTCTTGTCGAACATGACATCGCGCGAGACAAGTACCTTGTCTCCATGTGGGTTGTAGAGCCGGTATGCCTTGGTACCCTCCACGTAGCCCAAGAACACCATCGGTGTGCTCCTGTCCTCTAGCTTGGTCAGGACCGGCTTCGTCTTCCTGACGTGGCCGATGCAGCCGAATGTCCGGAGGAAGGACACGCTCAGCTTGCATCCATACCAAGCTTCGAACGGCATCTTACCCTTCAGGGCCTTGGTGGGCGCGCGGTTGAGGATGAACACCGTCGTGGTCATCGCCTCACCCTAGAACCGTCGTGCATCCATACCAAGCTTCGAACTGCACATTGAGGATTGCGCAATTAATGGAGCAAATAATACTAGGAGACGAACTAGAAAAACCATTTGATGCTCTCAGTGTGCTCGCGCTCCGATATTTGGATAACCTTACAAATATAATAATGTGGAAGGGAACATCGTCTTCGCAAGCTTTGTTCCCAAGGCTCACACATTTGAGTCTGTATACCTGCAGCAAACTACAGCACCTCTCTTGGGCGCCGTACTTGCCCTGCCTTGTTGCATGGATATGAAGCAGATCTGTATGGGCACAGGACAAGAGAGTTCAAAGACATTCCCTTGCCTCAAATATCTGATTTTAGTTGACAATTACAAGCTAGGCAGCTTGTGCGGTTCTGACGTGACGTTCCCATGCCTTGAGGAGTTGGAAATTATACGATGCCGAAAGTTGAAGCGGCTTCCCTTCACGATGCAAAGTTTACCACACAAGTTGACTAAACTCGTCTTTATAAAAAGATATTATTGGAATGAATTGGAATGGGAGGATGAAGGTGTCAAGTCTTTCCTGGAACAGGTTCGTGTGGATACATGATGCTACGAATACTAAATTGGAATGGGAGGATTAATGGTACGTTCGAGTGCGGGTTTGTCTCGCACCATTGTTGCTTTTTTCTTGTTTTCCCTAATTATTACATGTATGTATACCATTTACCTACCTAAGTTAGTATTGTGCAGGCATGCAGGAGCGCATTTGTTTGTGACTACTGAGCAGTGTGAGGCAGACATTGGAGAAAACACGGCGCTATTATATTGCTACCTTTATTTTGCTGATGGCCTCGGAAAGAATCGGGAGTACCATGTCATTTATTTGGGAGTCACAATTCATAACTGCTGTTCTACTTCTTTTTATGATGTTTTCCCATAATAATGCGGTGACGTGTGACAACTAAATATTATATATTGTTAATTTTGTACGAAAGAAAAAACATAGCGAACGGATCACTACAAGGTGCCGTTTTAACTCTCCTAATAATCACAAGACACTCTGGGCATGTTTGGGGCTAATTATGGTTGGCTAAAGTGGGAAAATCCTATCTTATCTTTTGGTTTGGTAAGCTGGACAATTGGTTGGTAGACAAGTTGCACTTTTAGCACCTATATATAACCCCCCTTAAATCATCTTTCATCTGAGTTATAGGATTATGAAAATAAGGGGGTTTTTATTATAACAATCCATCGTATAATCAATCATATTTGGATCGTAATCTGATTATTATGATCTGTTTATTACTCTAGTGGACCTCCCAAAGAAATTTGTACTTAGAGTTAAATGCACCAGAGGTCCATTAACTTCTGAGGAGGTCTCACCTAGGTCCAAAAACTTTCAAAGTGGCTTTTTTGGGTCCATAAACTTTATATGACATATCACTTAGGTCCATATCTCTCCACGTGGGCTTCTCACGCTGACATGGCCCGCGGTCCGGTGCTGCCTAGCCGTGTGTCGTGCCGGCGCGCCGTGCCTGCTCCGTCTGCGCCACAACAGCGCTTCCAGGTCTCGTCTTTGTCGTCTGGTTGGACAAAACAACGCCACTGCACATGTGGATTGGATCCAAAAAATCTCTTGAACATGTGTTGGGCTCAACATTGGTATGGATAGGGTTGGGACCATATCAGACCCGTGGATAAATTAATTATGAAAAAAACAATTAATATTAAGTCGCTTTAAGATGGGTATAACTTTTTTGAGAGACTCAATAGAGCAAAACTCTTATTATAAGCATTTGTGACGTGTTATTATGACTCTGTATGTATTAGCCCAGCAATCCGTGCATGGGCATATGCCAATAATAAGTTAGAAAACACTCTCTCTATTTTAAATTATAAGTCATTTTGACTTTTTTAAATATATTGTTTTTACATTATATTAGACATAGGGTATATCTGGATACGTAGTAAAACTATACCTCCAAAAGTCGAAATGACTTACAATTTAGAACAGATGAAGTACTTATATTGCGAGGTTATACCAAATCAAGTGCATCTTCGTTAAGCTATAGGATCTCACAGGGTACAAACTATATTTGCAATTTAAATAAAAATTCGTTTTATTATAAGTTATTAGAAATATACTGTACTTTCTATGATAAATATCACACGAGCAAAGAGATGAAAGGCACAGGTAACCCAGCCACCCAAGGCGTGGATGCAAGCAGGCATAGGCTAGACCACTATCCTGCTAGGACCGCCCGAGAAAATAAATCTAGTGGCCCGGCCCATACGCAACTTATTATGTGGGCCTAAATAGGCTTGCCTGTAAAGCCTGCTAGTCTTAAGCAGGGAACCTGCATCACCTGCTGGCTGCTGCATCCGGCCGCTGGGTCAGGAGGAGCTCTGCACTGCACGCCTCGGCTGCACGCCTGCTCCAGCTGCTAAGCTACTACCCAGTGCCCTCGTCGTTCTGCGTCGCTGCTTCCTCTACTTGCTTGGTACCTCACCGGCTCCGGCGGCTGTGTGCCTCCTTCCTGCAGCTGCTGCCGCATGCCGACAGGGTGGCCTAAAGCACATACGCGGTGCTTTCGCGCAGATCGCACCGCATGCGCAGCCAACTCGGCGTCACCGTGCAGCCGGAATCTGGACAGCAGCGTGCCTCGCACCGTGTCCGGCGCCATCCGGCACCTAGAGAGCTGTGTGCCCAAGACGGCCGCGTCCGGCGCCATCTCCCGGATCGCGTCCTCGGCCTCCCGGCGACAGCCTCAGTGAGGCAGCCGTAGTGCTCGATATCCCCGGCCGGACGTTGTGTTCAGTAGCCATGGCGCGAAGGCCGCCTCAACCTCGTCGGGCGTGCGGGAGTGACCATATATAGGTGGTCAGACATCGCGATGAACGTGACGCTGTTGGAGCTCATCAGACCATAGGATTCCAGCTTGGAGAACAAGGCGACTACTTCTCACTACTACAGAATAGCACTCCACTGCCGGTCTTATCAATATGGGAATTAGGAGAACCGATAGTGTTGACCCTTCACTGTCGGTTCTTGGCTCTGAAAACCATAAATTACTTTAGGATGTGACCGAACCGACAGTGATGACAACTATCACTGCCAGTTTGTGTCTCTAACCGGCAATGGCTTGACGGCCACATATCACTGCCGGTTCAAGCCAAGAGCCGACAGTGATTGGGCTATCGGTTCTGGCTAAGAACCGACGATGATAAGCCTATAACACAAAAAGGCTACAGCCGTCCTCTGCTTCCTCCTCTCTTCCATCCCGAGAACAGTGGCGCGCGTTTTGGCCCTTCTCTCCGTTGTTGTGGCTGCTCTTCACCATGAAGCTAGCGCTTGGATTTTGAAGAATTGCTTGATCTTTTTGCTTTAAGGTTAGTATGTCGACAAAAGATGCTCGGCAGTCCTCTAAGGGGTATCCCACGAAGGTAGATTGATAGGCAGAGGTGCGCGTAATCGAGAACAAGAAGGCAACAGAGACATAAAAGTTAGACGTGGATTGCACTAGGTTCTTAACCTCTTCCCAATTCTTAAACTGAAACCTGCGATGTCTAATCCAACTCGGCACCTAACCAGCTTGTCAGCATCGTAAGTTTGCCTCAACATTCCCCCTAGAAATAGAATAAGAATGTAAATCTACTTTCATTTATTTATTAGGGATGAGACTTTCCTTTTTTTCTAGAACTAGAATAAGTAAGTATGCTCTGGAGTAAAAGGATTCGAACCTTTGCATGCCGGTACCAAAAACCGATGCCTTACCACTTGGCTATACTCCAAACGGTTGGTATGTTCGGGCCGTCAACACGACGTAATACCCTACTCCTGTGATCTGTTGGTTTGTATTGGCTATCGTATGATATTGCGTGTGATCAGATGCATTAGGCTAAGCCTAGAATCCGTATGGAGATATCGACTAGGGGACCCCTGCCGTCCTTATATGCTCTGGAGGGGTAGGGTTACCATAAAAGTATCATATTTGATATTATATAATATCTAATAAATCACATCTTTTTGTAGCCTTGCGGTGCACGCTGATCAGTGCCGTGCGCCGTACGCCTTGATCTTGTGGGGTGGGCCACCTCTGATGGTGTGGCCCATGTCTTGTCTGGTGGGTACTGGGGGTATATCCCCCACAGCTAGTCCCCGAGCGCCTTGTATCCTTTGAGCAACGCTGTCTTGAATAAGTCCAAGCAGTTTGACGTGAAGCCGACCAGTTTAACTGGTGATCCGAGCAGTGGAAGTCGAAGCCGACCAGTTAAACTGGTGACCTGGGCGGTGAAAATCGTAGCCGACCAGTAAAACTGATGACCTGGGTGGTGAAAGTCATAGCCGACCAGTTAAACTAGTGACCTGGGCGGTGAAAATCGAAGCCGACCAGTTAAACTAGTACGTAGATCTCGGACTTAGCCAAGTAAGGTTTGTCGGAAGGATGTAAGAGGCTCAAGATAAAAATTTAAAAATTCTCTAGACGAAGTGCAGCCACTTAGACTCCGTTTGCGAGGATTCATCCATGACTAAGTCAATAAGGAGGGTAAATCAAGAAAAAAGCACTACATTCACCGTTAGGTAAAGTGTAGCCACTTAGTCCCCGAGCTTACTGGAAGATGAAGAATGAATCTTGTAGCAGGGTCAAAAAAAAAATAAGTCAAAAAGCTTGCCAATGTCATCTGGCATGTGTGTATCAAGGCCCCAGACGTGCTACCCAAGATCAGCACCTGATCCGAACAGCATGGAGCAAATTGATAGCACACCGATGAGACGTAGCAAGATCCGACCACCATGGGAGTCCCCAGGTTAGCTGGCGACGCTTGCACAAAGAATCAGAACGTCGAGGAGTCTCTAGCTTAGCTGGCGAGCCCCCAGCGTGGCTGACGATGAAGCGACGGACAATCCGACCAGTTGGTTGGAAAAGAATAATGCACCGAGCAGTCCAACCAACTGGTCGGCGGCGAAGTGACAGAACGCCGAGGAGTCCCCAGCTTAACTGGCGAGTCCCAGCGTAGCTGACGATGAAGCAATGGGCAATCCGACCAGTTATGTTTCCTAAGCAGAAGGCCGTAGATTCAACCCCTACCTGGCGCGCCAACTGTCGGCAAAAGATGCTCGGCAGTCCTCCGAGGGGTATCCCACGAAGGTAGATTGATCGGCAGAGGTGCGCGTAATCGAGAACAAGAAGGCAACAGAGACACAAGAGTTAGACAGGTTTGGGCCGTCGGCACGATGTAATACCCTACTCCTGTGGTCTGTTGGTTTGTATTGGCTATCATATGATATTGCGTGTGATCAGATGCCTTAGGCTAAGCCTAGCATTCGTATAGGGATGTCGACTAGGTGACCCCTGCCCCTCCTTATATGCTCTAGAGGGGTAGGGTTAGAAGGAAAGTATCATATTTGGTATTATATAATATCTAATAAATCACATCTTCTTGTAGCCTTGCGGTGCACGCCAACCAGTGCAGTGGGCTGCACGCCTTAATCTTGTGGACTGGGGCACCTCTGATGGTGTGGCCCATGTCTTGCCTTGTGGGTATCAGGGGGTATGTCCCCCACATAGTAACAAACATTCACTCCTTTGATTTTGTTGCTTAATTAGCTTCGATTTGATGGCTACATTTCTTGATGCTCATTCTAGTTCTTTCTCCATTCTAGAGAGCACTTTTCCAATTGGACATTTGTGCAAGGCTCAAATTGTGGTGAATCCATCATCCAAAAGGTTGGTGTCAATGAACACATTTAAATTCCTAGCTAATTATTCCATGGTGGTCAAGATCATCATTGTTAGTATGTGATGCTATATTTAGTTCTTAGAAGTAGAGTAGATTCTTTTACAATTTCTTGAGAAAAATAATCTATGTGTCACATAACCACGCATTATTTGGAGCTACATTGTTGTTCATGATCATGTCTCCAATTTTAGACTTTTTTAAAAAATTAGTGTCTCCATTTTTATGTGGCATGGAGTAGAATAATTGTTCTTCATTATTGTGCAATAATTTTTTTATGGGGCTGTGTTTTTCAATTTATATGGGCATTGTTTGGAGCTACATTGTTGTTCATGATCATGTCTCTAATTTTAGTCTTTTTTAAAATAAGTGTCTCCATTTTTATGTGGCATGGAGTAGAATTGTTGTTCTTCATTATTGTGCAATAATTATTTTTTACTACGATTTTCAATTTACAGGGCCGGGGCTACCAATTTCAATTTTCCAATAATTAGTGTACAATATTGTTTTCCAAAAATAGTACTTTCGAGCTACAATTGTTTTTCATGAAGCTCGATTTCTTATTAATTCTTTGTAATTACTGTCTCAATATTTTTTTGTGCAGAGATGGATAGAGAGTGGATGCATCTATCTCGAACGGACACACGGTACATGCATGGCGTCAGCCAATTTATCATCGATGCCAAAGCCCATGCTGGGAATGGGAACCCTGTCTTCTGCCCATGCAAAGATTGCAAGAATCAAAGGAACTTTCATCAAATTGAGTCTATCCGATCGCACTTGATTATCAGGGGGTTCATGCCAAACTATACGATATGGACTATGCATGGCGAGGTTGGTGTGATTGTTCCACAGGAAAATGATGATGATGTGGACATGCCTGACGTAGCCATCCACGATGCTGACGAGGAACCCGGTGTCAACACAGAACCTATGGCCACAGTTAATAATGTGTTTAGGAACACGCTAGCTGACGATATCGAAGGTAACGATGGCATTTCTCAACTGCTACGTAATGTAGAGACCGGATATCTTAGTGAAAGACAACTGAGAAAGCTAAAGAAAATGAGACAAGATGGCAAAACACCATTGTATAAGAATTGTCCAATGAGTAAACTGGAAGCGGACATCATGCTGTTAGAGTTCAAATCGACAAACGGATTGAGTGATAAAGGCTTCGATCAGTTGTTAGGTATAATAAGGAAAATGCTCCTAGAAAAAAAACGAGTTACCAAAAAAGACATACTTAGCCAAGCAAATGATCTGCCCCATCGGCTCGAGGTTGAAAAAATCCACGCATGTTCCAATGATTGCATATTGTATCGTGGAGAAAAATACAAAGACTTAGACAAGTGCCCCAAGTGTGAAGCTCCACGGTACAAGGAAAGGTCGTCAGATGAGGGTACAAAGATCAGAGTAGGTCCCGTAAAGGTCGTTTGATATTTCCCTATAGCTCACCGGGTGCATAGGCTGTTGGCATGTGCAAAGTCAGCCAAGCTGTTGCGCTGGCATGACGAAGAGCGTAAGAAAGATACAATGATGAGGCACCCCACCGATGGGCATGACTAGAGGACTATCAATACTATGTTCTATAAGGACATCGGTGGAGAGGTAAGACACCTTTGGTTTGCTTTGAGCACAGATGGGATGAATCCTTTCGACCAGGTTAGAAGCAATCATAGCACCTGGCCAGTGACGCTCTGTATATACAACCTTCCACCTTGGGTCTATATGAAGTGGTCGTATATCCAAATGCCACTACTGATCCAAGGGCCAAGACAACCTGGGAATGACATCGATGTGTTTCTGGAACCAGTGATCGATGAACTAGTGGAGGTGTTTGAAAAGGGTGTGCCGGATGTTTGGGACGAGTACAAAAAGGAACATGTCACGATCAATGGAGTACTTATCGCTACAATCACCGACCTACCAGGTCGAGGTTCGTTGTCCGGAGAGAAGACAAAAGGCTATACTAGATGTGTCGAGTGCTTGGACGACACCGATGCGGTAAATCTGCCAAATAACTCATAGATAGTTTATATGGGACACCATAGGTTCCTACCTAAGGATCACCCTTACCGCAGGAACAAAAAAGATTTCAATGATACTATTGAGAAACGCTTAGCTCCAAAATATCGAGATGGGCCTGCGATACTTTGAGAACTCAACAAACTGTAGGTTGTCCTTGGGAAGGGGGACAATGTAGTAGCAGCGCCTGATGGGAGTGTTTGGAAGAAAAAATCAGTTTTCTGGAAACTACTTTACTGGCCATTTCTGAGTGTACGCCACTGTCTTGATCCCATGCACATCACTAAAAACGTGTGCGCTAATACGCTTAACACCTTGATGGACACCAGGGGGGCATCGAAAGATTCACTAGCCACATGCCTAGACATGCAACACTTGGGAATCAGGAAGGAGCTGCATCCCATGGAGCTAGAGAATGGCTAGTTCGAACTTCCAGTTGCATCATGGACATTGAAGAAGGAAGAAAAGTGTGCGCTTATTTCTTTCTTCAATGAACTCAAAGTTCCAACAGGCTACTGTGCGAACCCGAAGAGGCTAGTAAACATGAGAGAACTCAAGTTCAACTATGGCCCTCTGAGGGCCCATGATTGTCATGTCATTATGACTCAGCTGCTCCCTATTGCCCTGCGTGGTATCCTCCCCCCAAAGGTCTACGCCCCAATCATAAAGCTATGCTCGTTCTTCAACGTGATCTCAAAAAGGTCATTGATGTGTCCACGCTAGAGCACCTATAGCGGGACATAGCCGAAACTCTCATTACATCTGCTCATTCATCTTATTGACCAAATTAGAGCCCTTGGCCCAATGTACCTGCATCAGATGTTCCCTTTTGAAAGATTGATGAAAGTTTTTAGGAGGTATATTAGGAACAGATTTAGGCTAGAAGGGGGTATGGTTGAAGGATGGTCAACGAAGGAGGCCATTGAGTTCTGCACATATTATCTGGACATCAAAAGGGTCGGAGTTCTAGAATATCATCACGGGGGAAGACTACGTGACAAAGGAACGATCGGGGAGAAATCTGTTACAGTAGATGACCCTGTTTCTTTCAGACAGGCATAGTTCGCTATTCTCCAGCAAGCCGAGGGTGTGATGCCATACATTGACGAGCGTAGGCAATCGCTGCAAACTTTGTATCCGAGCAGGTCACAGGCTTGGCTAGATAAAAAACATAAGGAGGAATTTGTCAACTGGTTGCGACGCCGCTTGCTTGGAATAAAGTTGGGTAATCAACTGGATGCCTTAGCCAAGGGACCTTCGAGTACATATCTTAAGTACCAAGGGTATGAGATTAATAGATTCACATTTTACACAAAAAAGCAAGATGGAAAGAGCACATACCAAAATTGTGGTGTTTGTTTTGATGCTCACGACGAAAATGGCAACGTGCAGGCGACATACTATGGTTTCATAGAGGAGATATGGGAGCTAGCCTACGGTCCATTGAAGGCAGCTCTTTTTCGCTGCCAGTGGGTCTGGCTCGAGGAAATCAACACTGACAGCGAAGGGTTCACTACCGTTGATCTCACTAAGACCGCATACAGAGATGACCCCTTCGTCCTTCCAAGAGATGTTATGCAAGTCTTCTATGCAAGGGACAACAAGACAAAAGGAAGGCTAAAAGTAGTCCTATAAGGGAAATGGAAGATTGTCGGTGTCGATGGAGTGACGGGTGAAGAAGACTACAGGGGCTATCAAGAAATACCTCCATTCAGGGCGAACGTACCCCTACCTATCCTTCAAGAGGGTGACGAACCTGCTTACGTATGGCTTGATCACAATGAGACCCTCATTGTTGATGCACCTAAAGATAGTTAGATTATTGTTAACTATATAATCATTATTCGAACATTGTTCACCAACTATGTATTCTAATTTATATTTTATGCGCTTCTCTAAAATTAAATAATTGACTATGTAATCAAATATTGAGATGCTGTTCAGAAACACTATTATTTGATAATTATAGACTATTAATTAATTATCATGGAATTAAATAATCGAGACACAAATATTTGTATTATTTTACAATAAATTATATTTATTTACATGCACTAAACGAATAAAAGAAAAAACATAACCTAAACTAACGTAATCCCTAATGCTAGCGCAGCAGTTAAGGCCCTATAATCTAGACCTCGAATTAATTAACTCATGTTCAGAGGATAAAACAAAAAAGAAAACCTACCTTGACGTACTTCCTATCATAGCGCAGCGGTAAAAGCCAGCTACTGTGAAGCCCGCGCCCTTGGTTTGAATCCTAGGTGCGGCAAACTTTTTTTTATATTTTTTAAAGAATTAAATGAACCACAACTTAAACTATAAAAGTGATAACAAAACGTTTCCTAACGTAAATCCTCCTTTAACGCAGCGGTTAAGCCACTAATCCATCTTTCTCGCTCCCTTGGTTCGAAACCCAAGCGGGACAATTTTTTTTATTTTTTTATCCAGAGCCCGCGGTAGTGGCTCTGCTTTTAAAAAAATAAAAGTTGAGTGCCTACGGCAGCGGCAGCTGCTTTGCTAGGCCTATCACTATTGGTTTTTTCATAACCCCTATCACTGCCGGTTTTTTAATAGTCCAGGCAGCAGCTGCTTTGACAGTGATACATGGAATCAGTGCCGGTTCTAAAAATCGGCACTAATGACCCCTATCACTGCCGGTTTTTTATCAAAACCAACAGTGATAAGAATATTTCCTCCACGCGCCAGTAGTGCTCCCACTGATCACCACAGCAGGAGCACTGCTCCCACCTACCACGACACCTAACCTATAAAATGACGCCCTACTAGGGAGCCTCTCCACGGCTTATTGGTTTTAGCCAGGGCTTATCAGCCATGATACAGTATTTTCCTCTCACAACAAACCAGCACCAGCCGGGGTTATCATCCTAGAAACCAACCAGTGAATAGGCTATCTATTTGTTTGATATTTATTTCTCCAGATCATTCTTTGCTTGCTAGTTTCCACATACATGGCCTCTCTGTGGGAGAAAGCCCTCCACATACAGATATCGTTATGCATCGTAGTCCATCAAAATGGTGCACACAAGAGGTACTAGAAGAATGCTACTGAAGATAGAGCAATGCTGAAGATTAGAGACGCCGCGAGGTTCACAGAGCCATCCGCTGTGCTGCGGTGCCGAGCTGAATACGGTGTGCTCTGCTCTGGACTGTACCAAGAAAAATGCCATGTATAGCAGAGGCATGGATTCATCGATTCCACCTTGTCATCTCCAACCGGTATAGCTCGTAGACCACCTCGGCGCTGCTGTTTGACCCTAGTTGGTGCTAGAAGAATGCTACTGAGGTGGTTAAATTATAATGTGTTGATACACATTGATTGTAACATTGACCTGTATGCAAATAGATCTTTGTTATCGTATATATAATTTTAGTGTAAGGTCTTTGTTATCGTATATGTAATTTATTTCTAATATTTTTGTTATTTTTTGATGTATTTCTGTACTCTATCTAAATAAATATATCGTTGTTGTTAAAACTTTCCCATGGTCCTTTACATATATGCACCTTCACTGTTGGTTCTATTTAAAAACCGTCAGTGATATTCACTTTCACTGTTGGTTGTAACTGAAAACTAATAGTGATGTCCATGCCCCCCTATATAAAACAAATCGTCAGCCACATACATCGACCCCATCCACCCACGAACTCTCACAGTCTCATTTCTCACATTTCACTCTCACTTCTCAAGAAATTCACTCTCTCTCTCAACGTGATTTGGTCATGGCTCCTGCATATTTCATTGGTATTGATATGTTGTCTTCTCCAATATTCTATCTATATTCATTTGATCTATATTTACATTCATGTTTCTGTGCATTCTACATTTATATATATTCTTATTCCTTGTATTCAATCTATATTTAATTATGTTGCCATGTTTTACTTGGAAGAATTTTTTGTGCATATATTTTATGTTCATATTTTTTTGCATTTTATCGATCAGGTGGTATGAACAACAGACTTCCCCCACCACAAGAACCAGGTTTCCACACTGGCGATGAGCCATTCGCTCATAATGTGGTCATTCCACGATTCCCTGTTCCAGCTATTGTATGAAATATTTTCTAACATCTTTTGTTTTTTGATGCTAACAAATAAGTGTAATTAGTTTAATATCATTGTTGCACATATATATGTCACAGACTATATCCTTAATAGATTGGCTACGAACAGCACTTAGCTGGTTCTTTATCTTGAACATCGTTGAGAACATGGCATCTAAAGCAAGTGGTCGGCTATGGACGTGTGAACTCAGTTTTTCTATCCCTTTGAGGGGTGCAAACCATCGGAACCTTATCCATGAGACGGGAAGACAGAGCCCGGATGTGATAAGCGCCCAATTCAGTGCCGTGTGCTTCTGTTTAGAGGCACTTCGACGTGTTTGCTATGATGTGTCTGATTTCTCGCACTTCAAGGCACTTGCTTTGAATGCTGGTGTTATCCCCGTTCCGCAAGCAAGCGAATGGTTTGCGAGCTATAACCGTGCAGATGTGGTAAAATGGTCACTTATACCTGAGTCGTGGTTATTTGCTGTTTATTATTGTAATAACATTCTCTAATTTTTTTTCTTTTTCTCCGCATGCAGATTGCGCTCTAGGACCTTACGTATGATGCATGTGGCTTGTGGGCCGTTCTAGACCAAGCTACGCAGCAACTCGGGTACGATTAGGACTTATGCAATGGAAACCTCGGTCAGCTCACTATAGAAGGACGCCAGTACTGCATAAGGATTACTAACATGGGCAGTGGTCGTTTAGTAGGTTACATCTATGGCCGACTATTCTTTCGGTATTGTGAGGCACGAGAGAGTGCACTCATATGGGCATTGACCTTCATCGATACAAGCGGATACATAATCCGTGATATCAATTACCATATATGGCTATAGAGGCATGTTAGTGTGCGTGGTCCGATCGATCCCGACAGTGATTCCGATAGTAGTTAATATTTATTTAGCTAGGTTTGCAAGGTTGTAGTTTAATTGGGTTCTAATTTTAATTTGTATGGCTTGTGTGTTTAATTATTGTCATGCATGTAATTCGTGTAACATTTGTTGGGCAACTAGAAATCTACATTCTGGTGTCACACTAGTCTCAAAATTATTCTCAGGCTTGCACGTACCATGGATGAAGGAAACACCAAGTTTGGGATTTTCCGTAGATGGTTTGCTACTTTATGTGGTTTAATTGAATTTCCGCGTGACGTCACCGAGTAATTATAGGTTGAACAGAGTCTACCCCCGAAAAGATTCGGAATGGTGCCAAACTTTTACACAGGCTCTCATGTGCCCTATGGATAAGAATTTTGTGGAGGTCGATGAAAAAATCTATTGGGTCCATGATGTAATTCACCCTCTTTTGTCTCATTCAGCACAGAGAAAAATATATTAATAAAAAAATGATCAGAAAACCTAAGATCTTATGTGGGTCCTTCATTTAGGTATACATGCTTGCCAAAAAAATTCAAGACATTTTGACATAGGCGGAGTATACATGCTTCACAGAGGTACATGAGCCATTTCATCGAACCATGACTATACACATAGGTTATCAAGGTTTCTGTGGTTCATATGCATTCCGATGTCGTATTGGTCTCAAACTTTTTCTGAGGCTTGCACATGCCACCGGTGAAGGAAACACCAAGTTTAGGATTTTCTGAAGATGGTTTGCTACTTTTTGAGGTTTAATTGAATTTCGGTGCGACGTCACCGATTAATTATAGGTTGAACGGAGTCTACCCACGAAAATATCCAGAATGGTGCCAAACTTTTACACAGACTCTCATGTGCCATAGGGATAAGAATTTTGTAGAGGTCGATGAAAAAATCTATTGGGTCCAAGATGAAATTCACCCACTTTTGTCTCATTCAACACACAAAAAAATATAATAAATAAAAAAATTGATCAGAAAAACCTAAGATCCTGTGTGGGGTCTTAATTTGGGTGTACATGCTTGCCAAAAAAAATTTAAGCCATTTTGATATAGGAATACACATGCTTCTATTTATTTAGTATATAAAAGGATTTTATATATATATATATAAACATCACTGTCGGTTTCAAAAAACCGACAGTGATGAGACTAAACCAACAGTGATGCTGGTTATCACTGTCGGTTCGTTTTGAAAACCCGCAATGATTTATAAAAAATTTCAAAAAATTGTGCTAGCCCTTGGGTCTCGGGGACCAGAGTTCTGAGTCTTAACCGCTGCGCTAGTATAGGAGGTGTGTCAAGCCTTATTTTATTTTTTTCTTTTTGACCTTTTAGAGCGCTTAATAATTTATAAAATTAAACCAAAAAATTTGGGCCGCCTTGGACTCGAACACGAGTCTCGGGGGCTATATTGCGCGGTCTTAACTGTTGAGCCAGTCCGAGGATTTCAAAAGAAAGGGAAAAGATATGCTACTTAACCCGTAACCGCTGCACCCCCATCACTATCGGGTCCAGGCATGGCCCGACAGTGATGTTGCCTCATCACTGTCGGTTTAGACCTTGCAACCGGCAGTGATGAACCATTGGGATAAAAGCAAGGCACGGGGTGAAATTTTCCAAACATTTCAACCCCGCGCCAACCCCTCCCCCCATGCCGCCGGAGCACCACCCCGCGCCGACGGGCACCACCCCCCGTGCACCCGTCCACCTCCCCCGCACCACCGTTCCTAGCCCGGCACTCCTCTTCTTCGACGTCGATGTCCGTGCGTCCCCTCGATGCGTCCCCATTAGTCCCATGCCAGTGCCCACGACGCTGTCCACCACCCCACGCCGGAGCACCACACCGTCCGTGCCCTCTTTCCTTGTCCACGATGCCGGCCATGCCCCTCCTCCTCCACTTCTGCACTCCCACCGCCGAGGCCTTTAGGAGCATGTGGACAGCTGCTTCCCCACCCCCCATGGTGAGTGTGTGGCTCACTGCCCGCTATGTGTTTGATGAAATGCCCCACGGTGTGTGCGTGGCGGCGGCGGCAGGATTTGGTAGGTCCTCTCCTGCATTGACTCGTGATCCGTGTGGCATTTGGCGTGTTGGGGCCAATGGGACTTAGGGTGGGCATTGGGAGGTTTTCAAGGCAAAATGATAGTATCATGGTTTACAAGTGTGGAACTGAGCATGCCAGTGTGATCTGTTTATCTATACCGCTGACCTCAGTGTACATCATCCTAATTTTGGCAATGTCACTCTCATTGCTATTTTCCTCGCTCTGTTTAGTTTGTTAGTAATGAGCTACTGAATGAGCACTGCAGCTGTAGCCAGTGGTGTAGCGACTGTAACCTGTTTGTAGTTGAAGTAAATTTGGATTCATTAGAAAAGTTTGAGTTTAGAACGGCAGGGGCCAAAAAATGCTTAGAAAGTCCTGTAAAGTATGGGAATGTCAATCCTGTATAAAATTATCTAGAAGCTTGATCAATACCTTTATGCCTGCTTTGCTAGTATTAATTTTTTTTGAGAGCCAACTTATGAGAAGAATTGCAGTTACTTAGCGGGGAAAAAATGTTAGGCCAATCCATTGCAGGAGTACTAGCAAAAGTACCTAATGTGGTTAAACTCTGTACATTCACTGTCATATACTTATAATCATGTTGTATAATTTATCATTCAGATATGAGGGTTCAATAAGATGGCATAATTACTCTGCACATAAACTCCGTTCTTATTGTGGTATTGCAATGTTTAAGAGTGCCAGTTTTTGCTTGGCAACTTAACTTGATGGCATGATCTAGCCTTTAGGAAGCAACTGTTTAAATTGGCCATGTTGAGTGGTATGTGCTTGGCATTTGGTAACTCCACTTTTAGTGTGATATTTGCTGGAACTATGCATTTTGTGATACTCTAATAAATGAAAGGCTATTGCTAGATAAACAATGAAGTCAATTCAGCTCTCTATGATACTAATTACTAACCAACTAATGTTGACCCACAAAATGTTTTGGCTGGAATTCATAATCATAGGCGATGCTATGGTAGCATGGTCCACTCCATGGTTCCTATATAATTTTGGTATTGTGCATCAGTATACAACCTATAAAGGCTTGCAATTAGAATGAGCTTAACCAGATGTTGGTATATGCATTTATGCTTGCATTTAGTAGCCTGCCATGGTTGCATTGTTAGAAATCATACTTAATCATATTGGTGGGTGAATCATTATTGGTCATATATGATCTCTGATTTTTTTCAGTGGTTGCTAACTTGCTGTGATAGTTGCACCTTATGTTCATGAATCATGTTCTATGCTGAATGTTGGCATTTTAAACAACTGTTTTAACTTTTGAGATGAGAAAGTCTTTGTTACAACAACAACAACAACAACAATAACAACAACAAAGCCTTTAAATCCAAAACAAGTTGGGGTAGGCTAGAGTTGAAACCCAGCAGAAGCAATCAAGGTTCAGGCACGTGACTAGCAGTTTTCCAAGCACTCCTATCTAAGGCTAAGTCTTTGGGTATATTCTATCCTTTCAAGTCTCCTTTTATTCCCTCTACCCAAGTCAACTTCGGTCTTCCTCTACCTCTCTTCACGTTATTATCCTGGCTTAGGATTCCACTACGCACCGCTGCCTCTGGAGGTCTCTGTTGGACATGTCCAAACCATCTCAACCGGTGTTGGACAAGCTTTTTCATGCTAAAATCATGAAGAACAATTTAATTTGTTAGATGCTGCAAGTACCTCCTCTCACAATGTAGCTTGCTCCATGCCTCTTTATCTAGATAATATTTGTTCATTAGCTGTATGTGAACTTAATATTATGATACATCATGTTCAAATGACAATCTAATTTACTTAAATGTATAGGCAACCATGGCATGGTATGTAGTGCATGTTGGTCATGTGTCTGGGATTTATCGAACCTAGGAAGATTGCTATGCTCAAGTCAATCGCTACCCTGGTAATTTGCACAAAAAATACAACATAGAAGCTAAAGCTTTGAGGGCCTACTATAGTTATCCGGTCTACCTTGCAAACCATGGGCAACCGGCCTACTATGGTCCAATGAATGCAAATGATGGCCATCCACCGACACTGGAGATTGAAGAGAAGCCACCCACCGAAGATGTAAAGATTAGGAGAATTGCTCCTTGGTCTTAGAAAGATGTCATGCTTTTATTTATGGCTATGGTCATTGCTTTTCTTATTTGGAAGTTGATGTAGGCTTAGTTTCATAGAACAGTAGGTGGACTTTGTTGTATGTGGTCAATCAAACAATTCGTTCTAGGTGAACATATGCTATTATTAGACTTTGTTGTATGTGGACTTATTATTAGACTTTGCATTAAACATATTATATATATATATATAATATGAATATATGCTATTAGTAGTTGTCCACAACCAAAACTAACCACGATCATGTCACAGCCATGACTCGTCGTCGCCTGTTATCCTGTCGCCGAAGAATAGATCGGCAACAAGAAGCGACTGATATCGCTGGGATGGGAGAGTCCTATGATCCGACAAATGGTGACGGTGTCAATCAGCACGGTGAGAACGAGAAGCCATGGACCCCGTCTGGCCTGCTCGAGCTGGGTCAAAATGACCAAGATGGCTAGGTAACTTTGGTATCATGTGACCATATAGCAACACACGCTAATCAATTGAGAGGGTCATAGCTTACTTGGTGTCTCCAGCAGGAGCCTCCGTCGGCCGAGGAGCTAGAGGGTTCGGGTAGCAGGAAGGCCAGATCCAAGCGAGGCGTGTCAAAAGATTCCTGTTGGTAGGAATACACACTGGCACATCACTGAGTTCGATGAATTCGGGGATCCACTCTCACCGCCTATAGCTTTGACCAAATACAAGACTATCCTTGGGTTACTTGTAAGGGACTTCATCCCGATTAGGTACAGGAAGTGGATTGGAAAAGATAATGACCCGTGGAGGGTTCCCGAAAGTGAGAAGTATCAAGATCCCAGAGTATTTCACTTTCCCAACAGAGTATGACAAGGAGGTAGTCAAGAAAAAAGCAAAGAAATCATGGGGACATGCTTCAAGAATTTCAAGGGGACATTGTACAAGCATTTTGTCCTAAAAAATAAAGAGCCAGATTTCGATGGTGGATAGTTTAGCAAGTAGAAGGACTTCTGGCAGGATTTCAAGGAATACAGGTTATCCGAGGAGTACTTAGAACTGAGTAGGAAGAATAAGGAGAACTCATAGAAAGCGATGAATCCTCATCATCTTGGCTCTCGTTGCTATGCCAAAAAGATGCTAGAATTTGAAGCAGAACTTGAAAAGATGGATCGCCTTGCTGAGGAAGGCATTCAGATTGAGACTGCCCATTGGGAGCCAAGATCGGTAATATACTATATGGGGAGGAATGTACGCCACGCCGAGGATGGGAGCTTTAGCTCCACAAATCCACCCATGAGCGAACTCATCCAGAGGATCTCCCAGGTAACTGAGAGGTGAGGCAAGGGACTCACATTTCTAATAGGGAGAAAGACGTGCTCACCCAAGCATTCAGAACCGGTGTTGTTCCTTAGAAACTAGCATTCTCTGAAGAATCTCACACTTACTGGAGCCGCTTGAGGGGTATAGCGGAACAGGAGGCAGAGTGTTTGAGGCGACTAAAAGAGATGGAAGACAGAATGGACGCACGGATTGAGGCGACTGTTGAAGCACGAGTCCAGCAAATTTTGCTGTCCAAGGGGTCAAGAGTACCACAAAACCCTACTCCTACTGTCTTTTGCCCACAGTTGAGGGGTCACAGCAGCTGCGGATTGACCCCGCTCGACGAAGAAGATGCGAATGTGCCTCATCCGGTGGACGGCATCACTGAACCCGTCCATGCCAAGTTGTACATCCGTTAAGAATGGACAAAAGACAAGGTGGTGCTCGGCCAGGCCTGGCCTGCGGGAGACGAGACCATTAATGGCCACCCAATTCCACAGGGGTACGCTCGTGTCACCATTGATAGAATACTTGATAAGAAGTATAACAAGATACACATTGAGTACCCCGTAGCGGAAGATAGGCCGAAACTTGGTCATAATAAGGGTTCTCAAGTGGCCTGGTGCAAGCACTTCATTAAGCTTGACCACCAATTATCCTCTGATGATGAGGACCACTACAAGTCTTCGCCCACCCACGATGATCACTCACCATCTCCCAACAGAGATCACTCCCTCCTCATCTCTTGCCATCACCTCCAAGAAGACAGAGGTCTCCTTCTATTCCTCCTCGTCTGACTCCATCTTCATCAGCCCTAAGAAAAGAGAAGACTCCTCCTCCTCCTCCTCCATCTTCATCAGCCCTAGAAAAATAGAATTCTCGTCATCATCATCCTCCTCCTCCACCTCAGCCCAAAACAAGATCAAAGGCACCCTCGCAGTAGCAGAAAAGGTCCTTGGATTCGGTCGCTAATGCTCCCAAAGTGGACCAAAAAAAAATAAAAGGCCATTCAGTGGCAGTGTTACAAACTTGATAAAAGAAAAATTTATAGTATACATCTCGAAGGAAGATTGTGTTAGTTTCTTCAATCTCTGTGCCTCACTCCCTCAGTGTTTGTTGAAGTTTGAATTCGAAAGGCAAACACAGAATAAGAACGCTACAATAAGAGATGAAGAAATACACAATGACAACCCGGAATTAACCATGAAAGAGGCCGCAAACATCTATTATGATGTACAAGGGACGGGAACACCAGCAATGAAGTATGAAAGGGGCAATCTTTTGGTTCCCGATGACGAGTATAAAAATTTGACAACATATATGCGCCATTTACATGAATATTACATGGCTCAAGCAAAAGAGACGAAGGACTTTGGTTTTGAGATTATTATCCATTCGCCACATGTATTTTATTATCCTGGAGAAGAGAACTTCGATGTCGAGTCGGAGTGCTTGTTCCAGCTATACCAGAAACGCTCTCTCGATTCACAAATGCTTACGCTGTGGACTATGTAAGTACCCTACATGCATGATATTACAATTAACTACTCTCTCGATACACAAATTATTAACTTTTGAGCACTTCCCATGATTTTATGTAGGTGTATAGCAACATTTCGCATACTAAAAATAAAATGGGATAACAAAGGCTTCTTGGACCCCGGGTGAGTCAATGAGAAGATATGTTTAGGCCTCCATGGATATGACGTGGAAGACCTGAAAGAGGGATTGATTGTTGTTTTCGATGAATTCAAGATGAAGAACAAAACCCACATACTTCTAGCCTACAACAGCGAGTATGTGTTCTTGGCTTTTAATTTTATGCTTCTTTTTTCGTTAAGATTTTTCGATAATTAGGATTCTATGATTGCAGCAACCATTTCGTCTTTATTTGTGTCAATCTTGCTAAAAATCTGATCGAGGTGTGGGACTCGAAGAAAAAACCATTTCATCATCTGGATGCACCGGTGATAGTGCTGAATTAGTAAGCGATCCTAATAACATATTATTTTCTAATCACACATACCGCTTTCTAATGTTTCTCCTTTTAATGTTGCACAGTGTCCGAAGAAGACATATCGATGGGACACAGGTCCCATTCAAGGTTGTCGAAATGGAGGGAAAGTACCTAAAACAGTCGGCGGAAAACAATGAATGCGGGTTTTATGTAATGTGGGCAATGCTTCGCTACATCTGCGAAAAATCGGAAGAAGCAGATAAGTTGGTGTGTATAATCTCCATTTCATTTATGTCTGTTAATAATTGAACAAAATGATTTACTGATTCCTCTTTGGATATCATGTTTTTTTAACAACAACGCAAGAAATATAACCACGAAAGGCTGTTAGAGATGGAGATCGTCGCACTGCAATCGGTGCTGGCAAAATTCATCTTAGCCGAGGTATTGGAAAAAGTTGGAGTATTTTTCATTGCACAATCCATAAAGTTCAAGGACCAGTATGTTCCAGAGCGGCTCTCTAGATTATTGTAAGAAGTCCCAGAAGCATGCTTCATCTTATCGAATAATTTCTTTTTTATTTTGAGGGATCGAGATCTTGATAAGAACATTTGAACTATAACCGTAGCATTTGTAATATTTAATATTGATGGACCTGTGTCTATGTAGCGTATATAAAGCGAAACCGATTCCATGAAAAATATAAATTAAAATAAATTATAAAATAATAAAATGCGAACGGGCCATCACTACCGGTTAGCAACAAACCGGCAGTGATGGCCAAGATGGCACTGCCGGCTTGTACCACAAACCGACAGCGTTAGCTTAAACATCACTGCCGGGTCTTGTCCCAAACCAGCAGTGATGGTTACGACAACACTGCCGGCTAAACATACAAACCAACAATGATGTTCGAGGTTACACTATCGGTTTGTCTCATGAACCGGCAGTGTTGGTTGAACTGAACTCTGCTGAGTTGTATAAAGGACCGGTAGTGAAGTTGAAGAACACTGCCGGTTTGTAGGAACCGACAGTGATAGCTAACCCTCATCACTACCGGTATGGTTGTGCCGGTTTAAAATTCGACAGTGATGGGGTATTTTGAACCAGCAGTATTGTCGTGATCTGGGGTAGTGTCAGGGCTCTCAATAACAGCATGCGCGCTGCCAACACCATCAGTCCATCACCAACAGGGCTTTAATTAAGGGCCTGTTTGACAAGGCTCCTCCTGGGCTATAGCTCCTGTAGAGGAGCTCTGCCAAACATTTTCTTAGAGGAGCCATTTTTCAGTAAAAAGGCACTACGGGATACTGTTAATTTACCGAGTGTGAGTAACACTCGGCAAATAGTGCTACACACTCGGCAAACTCTTTACCGAGTGCCACACTCGGTAAAGTGGACTCGGCAAACAACGACTCGGTGAAGTTATTTTACCGAGTGTCTAATATCGGCACACTCGGAGCATAGAGTTACCGAGTGCTACAATGACACTCGGTAAACAATTATGACTTGACGGTCGTCAGCCTCCAAACTGACCGTTAACGGCGACGTTTACCGAGTGTCACTAGCAGCACTCGGTAAATAAATTAGCATTTCGTGATTAAAACAATTCCGCAAATAAATTTTTTGAATAATGTTTACCGAGTGTAGCTCCTAACACTCGGTAAAATAATAACCATTTTCGTGATTAAAAAAATTCCGCAAATAAACTTCAGGAATAATGTTTACCGAGTGTTCTCACTCGGTAAAAAGTAGTCAAATATTTCCGAGTGGGGAAGCGGCACTCGGTAAAAAATGGCACCCTCGGCAAAATTCACAGAATCAGAACCAATTTGGTTCTGTTGGCTGTTTTACCGAGTGCTACACTCGGTAAAACTGACAGAATCTCTGTTTTACCGAGTGCTACACTCAGTAAAATATGTCCACAGAATTTTTTTGTTTGTTTCAGTGCATATCCAGTCACAATAAGCAACAAAATCATAGGAAATTATAATAACATGACAGATAGGCAATATATATCACATATATGTCCACAAATGTCACATCCACTCACAATAACAAACATATGTCGACAAGCACCATGCAAAGTCCACAAACACCATCAACATATGTCCAAAGTCCACAAAGTTCAACCAAGTCCACAGTTCAACATACAAAACTATCAAACAAGGTCAGATGGCCTGTCACATGGTCGGAGGCCTGCGGAGAAACGGAGTCAAGTCCAGGTCTTGATCACCCTGCATATCGTTGTTCGATCCAGCTGTAGAAGGTCCCTAGAATGAGATTGCACATGTGAGTTATCTGGATCAAAGCAAATTCTAAGGTCTAAGCTATGGTAGGTCAAACTAAGGTATAAGTCGAAGGTAGCTCTACATGACACGAAAGTGAAGAGTGCATCTAAGTGACTCACAGGAGTGCCGTCGCGCGGAGGTGGAGGCACCAACGGTATCATCGGCGGCGGCGGAGGCGGTGGAGGCTGGCCCATGCTCTGAGAAAAATGGGCCATGTACTCGTACCAGTCCTTGTGCGCCTGCTGGAAGGCCTCAAGCTGGGTCTGCACTCGCGCCCTCTCCTATGCCAACTCGGCCTGGTGCGACAGCTCGAGGGCCTGAAGCTGGCTCTGTGAGGCCTGCTGTGACTCCTGCAGGGCTTCAATCTGGGCCTACAATTATTTATCACATAGTTAGAATGCAAATAAAGAACGAGTAGAAAATGAATGGACAACGAATGCAACATAACTAACCTGGAGTGCTACCACCTGGGGCTGTGAGCGTGGGCGTATAGCCGGACTCGAACTCGTGCTCCGGGCTCTAATCTGGGCGAGTGTCTGAGTGTTGGCCGTGTCTATGGTGATGTTGCCCATATAGTACCGCCCGTGTGGCTTACCTGGTCCCAACCTCATGACGATGTCACCCTCGAGGTCAGCGGTGCTCGGATCAAATTCTGACCCATGGATCTCTCTCGCCATCGTCGTGTACTCGCTGAGGCGCCTATGCACGCTCGGGTTGCTATATGCCTCGGACGGGTCCTCCGGGTTGTAGACGAGGTCGGGGTCCTTTGCCTTGCCCTTGTGTGCCAAGGCATATGCCTTGAACGAGGCGCACTCCTGGCCGGGGTGGGACCGCGTCTGCAGGAAGAAGCACAACAATAAGATATTATGCATTCAGAAGTTAGCATTGCAACAACGAAATGAAATCCGCGTACATATCTGGCTGCATATTCCTTGAGGGTAGTGGGGCCTTGTTTGTGCGAGGAACCCTGCATCATCGCACGGCAACGTGAGCGTACGGCGTGATATTGCTCGTACTCCTCACTCAACCACTTGTCCACAATGGCCTCCCAGCAGTTGTCCATCCCCGCACACCAAGCAGGAGGCACCTGCACGTACACGAGCACATGACAAATCATAAATCAATTTCAGTGCAATTAATCGCAGATGATGTAATCTCATGTTTACCGTCAAGTATTGCTCCTTAGTCAGGGGCAGGTGCACTGCCTGCGCTCTAGTGACTCTGTGTCCTCTGCGGCCATGGTAAATTCTTCTGCACAGGAGCTTTGTCTCGTAGAAGAGGTCCTGCACTCGGTGAACACAGACTCTGTTCACCACGTCATCCGCGTCCTCCCTACGTACTCCCTCCGCCAAGGTGTTGTAATCCTACAAGCAAATACAGTCAGTAATATACAATTAATGTGATGTTATTATCAGCATAGTGCGATGAACACGTACCCATAGCTCTTTCATCACCCGGTCGGCCTTGCTGTTATAACACCTGCCAGCTCGATCAGTCTGATCGCTGGCGGCATGCCAGTGGGACCACTTCATGGCGGGCTGCACAACACCATCGATCCTCACCATCCCGGGGTAGTTTGCCCTGCATAGAAGACCCAGGATCCCGTTTACTCGGCGAGAGTGACTCCCTGGGATCACCATTTCCCAATCCCTCCACAAAGTTATTGAGATTGAATATTAGTTTCTGTTATAACTTAAAAACCTGTGAAGTAGTGTTAACATGCAAAAATTACTTACTTAGTTTCGGAGGGTCGAATCACTGGCCGTCTCTGTATGGGTAAGTCTGGGAGGCGCGACGACCCTCGCAGCCAAACCGTAGGCACCCCATTTTCCTCTGCCAGTAAGTCGGCATCCTCCTCGCGCTCAGCCCGCTCGGCCTCATCCTCCCTCCGTGCCTCCTCCACCGCCTCCGCTATCTCCTCAATGGTCTCCTCCTCCTCCTCATCCTCCTCCGTGGCCGCTACGAACTCATCGTCATCGTCCTGTGGAGGAGGTGTCGGCTCTCGACGCCCTCGTCGTCGCCGTCCTCCTCCTCCACCCTGGGCTCCTCCTCCACCCTGGGCTCCACCTCCACCCTGGGCTCCACCTCCCTGGGCACGCCCTCGTCGTCGTCCTCCTCCTCCTCCCTGGGCATGCCCTCCACCCTCAGTCTGTGCACGCCCTCCTCCTCCACCCTGGCTGGACCCCTCGCCACCAGCCAGTAAGGTCATAACCGACCTAATCTTCCTGATTCCACCGCCCACCATCAATCACCTGCAACAAAAGGAATAAACTATCAGTACGCATATACAAAAGTAAATGTATCATACATGTATAAAAGAGATGCAAAATAAGTAAATGTATCATACATGTATAAAAGAGATGCAAAATAAGTAAATGTATCATACATGTATAAAAGAGATGCAAAATAAGTAAATGTATCATACATGTATAAAATTGCCATATGTACTACAGATCTTACATGTACTAGAAATAATCATCAAGATCATCGATAGGTGGGCCAAAAATCTCATCATCGCTATTGTCGACGTAATTATGATCATCTCTCAAAGTCTCATCACTAGCGACACTGCCTGAATGGTGTTGCTCAAGTAATAACAAGTCCTTCGCGTTGTGAACCTCCTCTCCATCATTCCCGTCAACAATGACCGTATCATTGTCTACTTCCATTGCGAGATCTACATCTAAGACAATCTCAAAACTCCCTTCTAATCCTTCTTCTTGAAAGAACTCTCCGTCATATGTGTTTGCATCGATGTTATAATCATCATCGTTTGGGACGGGTACTTTACCATGCGGCGATACCTTGTACACAACATCATACGCCTTAAGACGGTCTTTGGTTTGGCACGGGTATGAGAGATAATAAACTTGCGTGGCCTATTGGGCCACAATGTACATGTCGTCTCCTAGCAAGACGGATGACTTTAGAACTTCGACTAACCCAAGCTTAGGGGTCTTTATCACTTCTTTGGGATCAAACCAATGGCATTTGAATATGACAGGACGAAGAGGTACACAACCAGGAAACTTGAGTTTGTATATTTCTTCAATTATTCCATAGTAGTCCAACCCATCTGTGCCTGGCGTGAAAACACCGGTATTTGTGGTTCTTCGATTCGGCCGACTCTGCTCGTGCCGAGTTGTGTGAAAGCGATATCCATTGACATCGTACACAGAGAATGACTTGACCCTAAATTCAAATCCATTGGCAACTTGCCTCAACTCGGCACTCATAGACACGTCAATTTTGGCCTGCTAGTTCAAGTAGGATGATTCGTTATATATTTGTCGAGTTGAGAGTTAAGTACAAACAACCAATGAAATTGAACAGTACCTCCTCCTTGAACCAACAAATAAAAGTGGGATTTCGTTCTCCCGCGCCATGTCTTAGAAGGGTTTCAACTTCCGCTTTGGTGGGTTCCCTCCGTGATGGACGATGGTAGAGGAGAACAAATTTGCTGTAACGGCCGTTAACAAGAGGGTTGGATGGGTGCATGCGAAATATTGACAAGAAAAGAAACAAGTTTGTGTAAAACTTACGCAATGTACGGGCCAACCTCTTCAAGGTTCCACAACACATATAGCTGGATAGAGCGCCACTCTTCTAGGCTCAACATCTTCAAGGTAGGTTCACTTGCACTTCTGAGTTGCCCTCAGAAAAGGCTGAGGGTCGACTGATTGTCGGCAGCATTGTAACGAGAGGGTGGATTATGCACGTTAGGAAGGTTGTCGGCATAGTATCTTGTTGTGAAGTATGACACCTCCTCCACAATGGATGCCTCTGCACAGGAAGCTTCAATTTTGCATTTATTTTTGCATTTTGTTCTAAGAACCTTTAGGCATCGCTCAATTGGATAGCACCAACGGGCATGCACAGGGCCCCCCATTTTTGCCTCATAAGGTAGGTGCAAGAGCAAATGTTGCATCGGATTGAAGAAGCCGGGGGGAAAGATCTTCTCCAACTTGCAGAGCAACACCGGGGCCATTCTTTCCATTTCTTCAATCTCGGTCCGAGATATCTCCTTAGCACATAGCTTGCGGAAGAACATGCTCAACTCTGCCATCACTCGCCAGATGTGATCAGGGAAATAGCCACGAACCATCACCGGAAGAAGGCGTTCAATCCATATGTGGTAATCATGACTCTTGAGCCCTGTGATTCGCATGGTACTTAAGTTCACACCCCTCCTCCAATTCGCTGCATACCCGTCAGGGAACATCAACGATTGGAACCATTGAAGAACTTCTTTCTTTTGGGCCCTCGTTAGGACGAAGTCGGCCTTAGGCTTCTTCCATGACTTCCCGCGTAAGGGAGGCAACATGTTTAGCTTTGGTCTATCGCACAGCGTTGCTTGATCCAATCTAGCCTTGACATTGTCCTTTGACTTTTCCCAGTCCATGATTGTGTGAAGGACCACCTCGGCGAAATTCTTTTCAGTGTGCATTACATCAATATTATGTGGAAGAAGGAGGTCCTTAAAGTAAGGAAGCTTCCACAAGCACGACTTGTGTGTCCAGGCATGCTCTTTTCCATATCCCACGAAGCCCCCCTTTTCATTGTCGACCACAAGACCATCTAACATCTCAAGAACCTGGGCACCTGTCATCATTTCTGGTGCAGAGTCTTCCACTGTGACACCTTTTCGAAAGTTCTTCTTGTCTCTCCTGAATGGGTGGTCAAGAGGGAGGAATTGTCGATGTTTGTCAAACGAAGAAAACTTGCCCCCCTTCTCCAACCGAAAGAACTCCACAGCTGACTTGCATATCGGGCATGGCATCTTCGTGTGAACACACCAGCCACAAAATAACCCATAAGCCAGGAAGTCATGCATGGAATAATGGTACCAAATATGCATTCTGAAGTTTGTCTTTGTGAATCGGTCGTATGTCACTACCCCTTCGTCCCATGCACGGACCAAATCGTCTATCAAAGGCTCCATGTACACACTCATATTAGCCCCCGGGTGTCCTGGAATTATAAGTGACGAGAAAATATTTTGCCGTTGAAAGGCGACGCTAGGTGGGAGGTTGAGAGGGATGACGAATACGGGCCAACATGTGTATGGTGAAGAACCCATACCATAAGGATTGAACCCATCAGTTGCCAGTGCAATGCGTACATTACGAGCCTCGTCAGCTTTGTCGGTATGCTTCCGATCGAAGCTTTTCCATGATTCACCATCGGACGGATGTATCATCTTGTCAGTGTATCGGCGTCCAGTTTTGTGCCACGTCATCTGTTTTGCGGATTCCTCGCCCATGAAAAGCCGTTGGATCCTCGGTATGAAAGGAAGGTACCTCAGGATCTTTGCGCCGACTTTTGTTTGCGTCTTCCGACCATCACCAGATTCTAACTCAATGTACCTAGATGCCTTACACTTCGGACAGTACTTATCGTCAGCATGTTCTCCCTTGAATAAGATGCATCCGTTTGGACAAGCATGTATCTGCTCGTACGACATCTTGAGTGCACGAAGGATTTTATTTGACTCATACGTGTTCTTTGGCAGAACGTGATCATCCGGAAGTAGGGTGCCAACTACTGTCAACAGTTGATCGAAGGATTCTCTACTCCAGCTAAACTGGGACTTCACAGCCATTAGACGTGCAATGGCATCCAGTTTAGAAACATTGGTGCGCCCGTGAAGGGGTTGTTGTGCCGCATCCAACATGGCGTAAAACGCCTTTGCAGTTTGCTCTGGCTCCTGCTCTGCACTTCCTTCATTGAAAGCCATGTCATGGTCATTTAACATTTCTGCCACCCCGGCTTCAGAATCAAACTCCTCGATCCGTTGTCTCACGACCTCTTCTCTCGCACGATGGCGTTCACCATGCATGGTCCACCGGGTATAGTTCTCTACAAATCCATTGTTGACAAGATCTTTACTCATCTCCTCATATGTTTTCATTGCCTTGTTCTTACACTTCCTATAGGGACACCAGGCATGTCGCCGTCCGTTTGCAAATGCCTTCGTCATGAAATCATTGGCCTTCTCAATCCATTCATTTGTGTATTGACCCCTCTTCTGATAGCCCGTGTACATCCACTGACGGTCATCCATCCTAACATATAGACGATATTGCAGTTTAGAGCAATAGAGTAGTAGTGCTAGAGAAAAACCATATGAGATGATAAAGAGACATTCATGTTCTTGGTCGATTCACATAGAAGATGTTTGCTAGATTGGATGATGAGATTTTACCTAAGGTTGAAAGGCCGCTATGTCACTTGTAGATGGAGGCACAGCTAAGCACATTGGCATGCATGCCGCCGTGCATTGTTGTCTGAAGCAGGCAAGCTGGCTTCGCCAACTATGTAACTTGTTTACTTTATTTCAACTAAGATTCCGGTGCAAGTTATCTTGCTAAAATACATATCTTCCAGCTTTACTACCAAAGCAAAATTCCAGTCTGCAAATTAAATGCCACATCATGGATGGATTCGGTGGCACAGACTTAACTTTGTGAATTGTAACTAGCGGGCAACAAGTGGTCTCAGTCATGCATCAATTGAGACTGTCTGAAGTTTTGTAAAGATGAGACGTTGCCGGTGAAAGCCCTAGAAGCACATACAATTGCTGTTTTAGCAATAAATGAAATGGATATAACAACAAAATTTAAGTATTCTATTATTGTCAGATTTCATTATCTAAAAAAATTCAGCCCGATTCCATGTACATATCTAACCTACCAATTTACTAAGAAATCTGACTTAATTGAAAGCAAATACATGAGCTAGGAAATGTACCATTTGGTAGGTTAGCTACAGTTTATGTGTTCACGTACATGTAACAAACTTATGATTCCAGGGCTACAATTACTGGGATGCATGCAGAGAGGAGTACTACTGCTTAATATATCACTTTAATATTATTGACGCAGGTAATAGGTGCAGGAGAGATTATTAGCATATGAATGTCCACGTGGGGGCCCATGTACTCACATCTTATTATTAGCTGGCACTTGACATGGGACCCACGTTAGACAGAGGACCTCTCTACTATTCACATGCAGTCTCTATTAGTTCTTACACTAGCACTAGCCGATTTGCAAATCAGGAGCTGTCTCAGTGTGTGAATTGTGTGATTCCTATATATTTGGCCACAGCCCCCCACCCCAGGCAACACCCATGGCCGTGGGATAGCTGGTAGATCTTAGTCAAGGTCATGTACTCATGTAGGACTGTATGGCTTCGAAGCCTCCGCTACCAGCAGCATGGGTACGGTGATCAGAGTGCGAGACATCTGGAAATGGTTCTGCTTAGTAGTCTTCATTTCTAGCACCTCTTGAAGGATCAGTGGGCCTGTGTAGGAAAGACGACGGACCGGTGCACGAGCACATGCAGTTGCAGCTAGGACTCCAGGATGTGCAGCTGATATACGATTTGTAGATCTTTTGTGAACAGTCTCATAAATTTCCACTCCGTCTGCGCTTTTGAGTTTCAACAAGCATATGAAGTCTGAAGCAGCCATAAAAATGTTCTTATCCAAGGAAATATAGACTATGGAAGACAAGAGCATCGTGACTGCACCGTGGCCCTCTTGGTTTGGGTTTTGCTATCCTGGCTTCGTTCCAGTGGACAGAAAGGTTGCAGGAAGACAAGAGCACCGTGACTGCACCGTCTACCTTTAAATGTTGTTTAAGTGGTTTTGCTTTTGATTTGTCGTTGTAGCAATTTCTCATGCTTTCCCCTTCTAAAACTTCTTCCACTAAGCCACTTGCCTATTGCCGGCAAAAAGGTTAACGGGGCTGCTGTATCACGCCAAGCTTTAGGATTTTACCTAACTAGTGAAAGCTAAACTTAAAAAATTATGCATCGATCACTCTACTAGTGAAAGCTTTATCTCTTACAAGACGAATTCATATCGTTTTTTTGCACTTGATCTCAGTATGAATATGAATTCAATGAAACTACATTCTACGGACAGATAAAATGGTATTACAACATTTTACTCCAGGGGAACTAGGAATGAGGCAATTCGAAACACATATTCTCTGCAAGGGCATGTCTACATGATAGAGAGAGAGATAGATCCACCCCTAAATCAACAACCAAAACTGAAGTTTGAAACTGAAATTGCAATCTGAGAAGATAGATTAGCAACAAACCTCGGCAATGGATGAGGTTGCAGCCCTTCCTTTCCCGGTGGCGGCGGCTGTGGGGGACCGCCCGGTGGCAGCGGTGGTGGAGGGGAGGAGGCGGCCGCGGCGGTGGGGAGGCGCCGGCGACAGCGGGGAGGAGGCGCTGGCGACGGCGTGGAGGGGAGGAGGCGACGGCGTGGAGGGGAGGAGGCGGCCGCGGCGGTGGGGAGGCGCCGGCGTCGGCGTGGAGCGCGCGGGCGCGGGGAGGCGCGGGCGCAAGTGCGGGGGACGGCGGGGAGGCGCCGGCGCGGGGGACGGCGGCGGTGCGGCGGGGATGCGCGGGCGTGCGGTGTGTGTGTGTGTGTGTGTGTGTGTGTGTGTGTGTGTGTGTGTGTGTGTGTGTGTGTGTGTGTGTGTGTGTGTGTGTGTGTGTGTGTGTGTGTGTGTGTGTGTGTCTGTGCACGGTTTGAGGGCGAAACGGCTAAGTGAATGCCTCTGTTTACCGAGTGCCTAGATATACGGCACTCGGTAAACTCAAGCACCGCAGCCCAATTACATGTGGGCCTGGTACATGTTTACCGAGTGCCCAGATCTACGGCACTCGGTAAACATAAGCACCGCAGCCCAATAACATGTGGGCCTGGTACATGTTTACCGAGTGCCCAGATCTACGGCACTCGGTAAACAGAAGCATGGCAGCCCACTAGCTGTGGCAGACAGGTGGGCCGTGGCTAACCTTTACCGAGTGTTTGAGGTCACACTCGGTAAAAGTATCCATTATTTCATGCAAAACAAAAATGAAAAAATGCCAATTTAATCCTAAAATTCACCAAACTTTCACATGAACTATTTCATGTCATCTATTTACTATCTAAAAAATTCCAAGTTCAAATCATAATGTTGAATTTCACTCTTAATAGAAATCCTACTCGTCATTGTGAATGTTTAGCGTCTCTTTGGGAGATGTACCGGTTCGGCAGCGACGAATGTAAAAATACTTCTGAAACGTTATGAAAATTTTTCTATAACATAGATGTATGCTTCAATGTTAATTCTTCCAATCTCGTGATTTATCAAGTTCGATTTTAATTATTACAATTAAATTTACACGATATGTACCTAATTATCATAAAGAATGAAAATTTTGTGAAATATAGTAAATAAATCGAAATAAACACCATATTTTGGAATGGAGTACTAAATATCATGTGGATAGAGGAAAAAGAATGAAGGGAAAAACAAGAAATTTGGTTGACTTTTACCGAGTGTTGCCCCAATACACTCGGTAAAAGATAGTGTTTACCGAGTGTTGTGCACTTACACTCGGTAAAACTTTATTATTATCGAGTGCAAATACTTCTACACTCGGTAAACATGTCATGCCGTGACGCCGTTTGGCGCACGGTTGGTATACTAGGTGACGTGGCACCTCAATACCGAGTGTCTGTTTTTACCGAGTGCGCCCCTTCGGTAAAATTGTAGTTTTACCGAGTGTCTGAAGTTATCGAGTGTGCGGACTCGGTAAAGCGGTCTACTACCGGGTGTTTGTGTTTTCCGAGTGTTGGCACTCGGTAAGTAATGTTTTCCGAGTGCCCCGACTTTTGACACTCGGTAATTGTCGGGGCACTCGGTAACTACACAGTCTCCGGTAGTGAGGAGAGGAGCCGGAGCCATTTTGAAAACAGCTCTGACTCCTCCGGAGGAGCCCGTCTAGAGAAGCCGTGCCAAACACCCACACTTGGCCGAGGAGCAGAGAGCAGAGACTCGATCGATACCGTTGGTGCCAAGTTGGTTGGCCGGCAACCTCGCTGCATTTGTGATTGGTGTCAGGCAACATCGCCGGGCTCAAGGGTTTGGAGCTAGGCGAAGTCAATGGTGACATGCATGCTTGGCCTTGGTGGCGGCGATGAAGGCCAACCACCCATGCATTCGTGTACGGTGATGGGCGTGGTCGTCCACCCCGAGCACAGCCGATCGGAACACAAACTTCACCACCACCACGGATGGCGAGCAGCGCTGCAGCACCATGCGTAATGATGAAATGATCCACGCAGCGCTGTTCCGCTCGAAGCAATACGCCTATTCTAGAATTGTATTCTTTCATAAAGATAGAGGGGAGGGAGTAGTACATATAGTAGTATTGATTGACTAGTCACTTCTCAGTCATGTCTGATTCGAAGACTTGGTCAATTGGATTCTCTCCTTGTTATCAATGAATAAAAGAAAAAAAAGATTGAATTCTCCTAAGTATCGATATGGACGGTGGATCTCACACAGAGTCAAGGCATTCGCTGAGTACCTTGATATGAGCCATGGTGGACTCCACTCGATCGTTAGTTGACCTCGCGCCTGGTCCACTCGATCGTTACGTACGTTGCTGCCCATCCACTGCTACCGCCGGTGCTCCGATCCCTGCCGGTGCATGGTGTGCGGTAATTAAGCTCTCGGACCGCGCGACCACGGCTGCAGGAGACGACGTCGTCCAGCTGAGCCCGTGCCTGGTCCACATCTGTGCGAGCACCGATCTTGGCGTCCACCATGCCGTGCTCGGCGAGGCTGAAGCGCGTGGCGTGGTGCCGCCGCCGTAGCACCTACATGCCGCTACCGCGCCGCGCCCTTGAGCTCCCTGGTGGACGTCGTGGGCAACACGTAGCCACGGAGCACTCCCTTGAGCTCGAGAGGAGACGTCGCGGCGAGCGCGGCGTCCAGCCCTTCAGACGGAGGTCATGGCGACCAGGAGGTCATCACCCATGACGAACCAGCTCGTGGGGCTTGCTCAAAGGTTAGCCCGAGCAAATGGAGCAGCGCCACTTCATCCAACATGCTGTGCTCCTGGTGAAGGAAAGTAATTAATTCATTAGTGTTAATTAGTAATAATTAGTTTGATGTCGGGCCTCCATGAGTCCATAGGTCGTATATACTCCCTCCGATGCAATTTTTAATTTCGAGGAGTCAAACAATTTAAATTTTGACTGAAATTATATAAAAATGTACTAACACTCATGAAACAAAATAAGTACACTTAGATTAGTTATACAATATATTTTCATAATAAATTTATTTGAAGATATAAATGGTAATAGTATCTACTATAAACTTGTTCAAACTTGAGCTAGTTTGACCAGCGTATTTCCTATAATTGAATTCTTTTATGGACGGAGATAGTATCAATAAGCGGATTCTCATCCTCAAATAAATTATATACTATGTTTAAGAGACCAAATCTATATTGGCAGGGAGGGACCGCGCCTGCTGCACGTGCCTGTTGCACACAAGGCAGGGGAACCCCGCGCCCGTGCCTGTTGCACACAAGGAAGGGGACCGCCCGCACCCACGCCCGCGCCTGCTGCACGCTCAGGTAGGGACCGCCCGCGCCTGCGCCTGCTGCACAAAAGGCAGGGGACCGCCCATGCACGCATAGGCAGGGACCACCCGCGCCCGCGCCTGCTGCACACAAGGCAGGGGACCGCCCGCCCCCGCGCCTGCTGCACGCACAGGTAGGGACCACCCGCGCCCGCGCCTGCTGCACATAAGGCAGGGGACCGCCCACCCCCGCGCCTGCTGCACGCTCAGGTAGGGACCGCCCATGCCCGCGTCTGCTGCACACAAGGAAGGGACCGCGCGCACCGGCGCCTGCTGCACACACAGGAAGGGACCGCGCGCGCCGGCGCCTGCTGCACACAAGGCAGGGGACCGCCCACGCCCACGCCTGCTGCACCCATAGGCAGGGACCGCCCACGCCCGCGCCTGCTGCACACAAGGCAAGGGACCACCCGTGCTCGCCCCTATTGCACGCTCAGGCAGGGACCGCCTGCGCCCGCGCCTGGTACACACAAGGTAGGGGACCGCCCGCGCCCACGCCTGTTGCACACACAGGCAGGGACCGCCGGCGCCCGCGCTGTCACACCCAGTTTTAAACACAAAACTGAGTACTAACTATATGTGTGTCCAGAAAGTTAAATCAGACATATAGCGACAAATTACAATAGTATCAAGAGACAATGCTTTATTATATAATGAAATATACTCATATTTAATACTTACATCAGAGTATCGCGAAACGGTAGCTAATCTTCAGGCTCCATTCTTCACAGGGACGGTTGACTGGGGGCAACATATGCCTAGCACTTCTATTAGTCTTCTGGGAACTCCTCCATAACTCCATCAATCTTCGGAGCAACTTTTCTAAAGTCTGGAGGTGTGGGGAAATAGCAAGGGTGAGCACATGTTGTACTCAGCAAATATAACATGGGGTTCATGAGGCTCAAAAGGCTGACACTGGTTTAACTGCGATTAGCTTTTAATAAGTCATCTTTTAGCAATTGAGTGGCAACAAGTTTATTCACAAGGCCATATAGACACATGATCAGGTAAACATGAATAATGAATAGCATAAACATTAATCATTAGTGAGCATCTTCATTATCAATATCATCAGTGTTCATCATCTATTCCGTAAGGGTTCCAAGGCCGCTCGTGACCGTGAGCACGGCTGATATACCAGTTTTACACTCTGCAGAGGTTGTACACTTTCACTATGAGTCGTGATTTACCCTTTCGTCCAAGGTCGCGAGCCTCTTAACCCACTACCAAGGAAGGTCGGTAGGGTTCACTATAAAGCCTTTCAAAGGTTCGTCTAACAAGTTCGGGCCATTTGATTCACTCGGCAAACAGATATAGGAACCCCCTGTCGAATGACACAATTCCATCATGGCTATACACATAAGAGTAGAGGCTGTCCTATACCCGATTTGGCAAGCCATTCTTACGCCAATAAAGGTAACCACTAATAAGCTAGAAAAAGTCCCCATACTAAGCTAAAGCCAGAGCCATGTAGCCCTCACAATTGTACTGTAAGTCCCGGATGATCACTTACAGATAAGTCCTTAGGGAGAGGAATCTAGAGCACCATAAAAATAGTCTAATGCTCTAGCCCCCTTGTTTCATGTTGCTAAAAAGTATCTTTTAATGTTTATTGCATATTCCATTAGTCAAGTTATAAGATCATAGTTGTAGTTGGGCACTAGCATCATACTACGCAATGCAATAACCCATATGAATCAAGGTACAGGGTAACAAAGTACTAGAAAATCCTTAGTGGTAGTCAAGGTAGACACATGCAACATGAATTAAATGATTAAAGGTGTATAGGACAATAAAAATGATCCCATGCTATACTTGCCTTTTACACTTGATCATATTTTCCTCATACTTTGTTTCTGGTCGTCACTTTCTGATCTTCAATGCTCACATACGGCTTTCGTTCTACTCGTAGCAAACATCACGCATAGGAAAACATGCAAGAAGAAAACATAGAAAACTAAGAACAATACACCACACAAGAGAAAACAACGTACTAAAAGAGAGCTAGTTGCTACGGTCACAAAAGCGCAAGAAATGCCAAAAATGAGTCTATGGTTAAAAAGGAACAAAACTACGAGTCTTACATTATTTAAACAAAAAGGAACAACTAAAAGCTTGATTTATTTTAGTTAAAATAAAAACATGGAAGAGTCATTAATTTAGTTTAAACAAATCATATTTATACATAAAATCGAGGTGAAGCTAATCATATTTTATCTTATAAATATTATCATGTAATTTATTAAGCAAGTTAAACTTTAATCTTTGCAAAATAAATAAGTATGTGAGAACATCTAAACAAGCTGTATTATATATGATGCGTGTTTAAGCTAACAAAATTAATAATTGAAAATCATATTTATATTAGCAATTAATAATCATATTAATATTTGTATATAAAACAACGCAGTAGAAAACCTATATTGATTTTAATTATAAAACTAGTTGCATTAACTTGAGTCAAGTTAAATGACAAGATATCGTGGCTAACCCGTGAACTACGTTGAACGATCAGAGCTTAAAGGACTGAATGGTGATGAATTAAGGCTTTAGAATTTATTTATGGGACAAAGCTTATATGTGCATGATGTTGACAATGATACAAGGAAGAAGAAAAGATAATAACACGCAGCTGCACATGAGGTTTTATACGGATTCATATAAAACAAAGAACCTGTGCACTCTATGCATGATTATTGTAGGAACTGATGAAAAAAGAATTAATATGGATCGAGTATTGGAGACCAAAAGAAAGAATGCAGATTGGTTATTTTAATAGGAGGCTAAATCAGGATTGATTGTTTGGATACTAAATATCATGAAAAAGTGCATAGAGGGAGGAAGAAAGATAATTATAGAAGAACTCACCAAAGGTGCAGGTAGACGACGTGCTGCTCAAGGACGAAGCACGTACGCAAACATGCATCTCTTGCTGGAAGGCGCAGAGGACGGTTGCATGCGTGCGGGCATACGGCACGTCTCAAGGTGAGAATAGCCGGCACAAGCGTCGATAGATGCTGCGATCTAGGGCAGGAGTAGGAGTCGATCTAGAGAAAATTCTAATTTACTATACGAGGGATTTCTCAAACTAGGGGCTCCTCTTACGGTAGTTTTATGTGCTTTGTTCAAGGGGTTGGTACATATATATAGGGATAAAAACTCCCCACATCCACGTCAACTAGCGATATAGCACTAATTGACGTTGTACCGTCCACCTACACTGATGGGCATAAATAAACATTAAAGCCCATTAGTAAATAAAGACGTGTGTCTTTAGGATTTATTAGCATTATTGCACATGGGCTTTGAACGTTGGAAAAAATATGAGATTTATTATTTTTAGAATTAATTAATTTCATAGATAAAATAATTCCAGAAAAGTCTAGAATTATTATTTACGCAGTCTAGAATTATTATTTACGCCGCGAAAAATACTCCGAAAGCCCTGAAAATTCGGGGAAAATTCCCAGAGACATTATAGAACATGAGGAACCCAATAAAGTATTTGGAGCCCATGATAAGATAATTTGGAGCATTTAAAAATTAAATTATGCTCACCGACAAGTAGGAACAAGTTCTAGAAAAAGTTAGAAAAATTCTCGAGAAGCTTGTACAGATTGATTGACGAACGAGGAACTGAAAGGAGTGATTTGCGTTACAAAGAAAAGATTAAAGGAAGCTCCCAACGAAAACATGAGCTGAGAAACAAGGAATTTGGTTGTAGAAAAAGATAAAGGCGTGTCGGAGAAGGAAAATCGACCTACTAAACGTATTTTAAAGACTTTGCTCACTCACAGCATATAAAGAAGCAACAAGCAAACATCACATTAAGCAATAGCCCATCAAATTAGTTCAGAAAAGTTTGAAGATTCACATTCCTCCTATAACCAATTGACGCTAACTTAAACTGAACTTTGAAAATTTTATCCAAATATGAAAACATTTATTTTAATTAGTGTTTTCTATGCACAACCCAAAATCAAAAAATTTGGGGGTGTGACACGCGCCTGCTGCACACAAGACAGGGGACCGCCCGCGCCACTCCATTTCCCACGCGCATGCAAGTGGGACCGCTTTCCACGCTCGCCACCATGCCACGCTACATCCCTCCGCTTCTCCGTGCATGCACGTCGCCCCAGCAGCCGCAACATATGCAATACTAGATTTACTTTTGCAATATTCAGATAAAACACTTGCAACATTCGTCCAAAAATAGCTGAAACACTTGCAACATACATCTGAAACACTTACAAAACACCTAAAAACACTTAAAAGCCATTGTAAACATATGCATCATCTAGATAACACTTGCAACATACGTCTACAAACAGATGAAACATTTGGAACATACGCTTGAAACATATGTGCATAGCTATTGCAACATATGTAACATCCGGATCTACTTTTGCAACATCCATATGAAATACTTGCAACATAGCTATAAAACGTCTGAAACATTTAAAACATATGCTTGCAACATGCGCTTTTAGCGCAACATCTCATTACTGCTTGGGAGAATGAAGGCTCGTCGACATGTGGAGTTCACCGGAGGCAGTGGGCCTAGCGCGCTCGAAGGCGGCATCAGCCGCTCGATGTTGCGGGGAAGTAGCAGCCACACGACTAGGAGAAGGCAGCCTCGCGCCGCGCCTAGTAGGGCCGGCAACCGAGCACCGCGCCTGGTAGGGATAGTAGCCAAGCGCTGCGCCTCGGTGGTGGTAGGTCACGCCGCTCCGCGCCTAAGCGGTGGGGGACATTGCGGGTGCCCCGCGCCTAGTCCTTGTGGTAGCCATTGACCTGGCCTAGGTGCCTCCTGAGCACTCGTACGAGGGGCGAGTGGACGAGCGGATAGGATGTGGTCGTTGGGCTGGAGTCACGGCCCAATAACATGAGCGTCTGGGCGGATGGAAGCCCGCTTCCTAGAATTACCTGATTTATATGATACCGAATAAGTTTGACTAGAATAAATATATAATATAGTTTTATATTAAGCTTATTTGTGGACAGAAATATTGTTTCTATTTTTATAAATTTGGTTAATAAACTTAATAAAAGTTTAAGCGAGCCTACTATTTCTGCAACGATTATCGTGTAAGAGAGCTTGGTAATATGTATTATTTTGGTCTTATTATTTGTCATAATATTGCAAGGTATTCACGGTGGTATTATGAATTGTAGGATTTGGGGAGGTGCTATTTTTTCCGGTGGATCGATGTCCCTGCGTAGGTTGACCACAGGTTCCATCTTTTTACTAAGTGGCCGGGATGCGGTCAACTGCAGGAGGCGGTCAGGGAGGCAGCATGGACGCGGGCAGCGAGGCCAAGGACAGCAATGGTGGCGAGCGCGGCAGGGATTGCGGCGATGGCGGTGGTAAAATTGTGACAAAGAAAGGAGAAAGAGAGATGAAGGAAGGAAAGAAAAGAGAGAGAGGGGAAGGAAAAGGCTGTGTGGCCTGTATTTCTCGAGCTCAACACCTTGGGCCACGACGCTGAGCCTATGCCACGTCAGCGCCTTGTAAGGTGGCCACGCCAATCCGTGGCTCCAACCTCGGCGCTATGCACCATGACGCCGACCTCCTGGGTCCAAACACGGGTTTAAGACGCTCAGGGTATAAATGTAAATATTTTTCAAAAAAGTCAAAAAATAAAAACCGGAAAGAAAAAACCTTTATATACATAATTCAAAACTTTACACTCAGAATTTATGAATCTTTCTATACATATCAAACATTATAGACCTAAATCCAAAACTTTGTAATTCGAAACTTTGCACTCCAAATTTAGAAACTTTCAACTATCATATTATAAACTTTGTACTCTAAGATTCAAAACTTTGTAAAATTTAAAATTTGCACTTTAAAGTTCAGGAACTTGGTACTAGCGCATTTCGAACATTGTACTACAAGATCCAAAAATTTTCGTTGCACTCATAGTTTAGGATCCTTCTACTAGAGTACTATATAAGCACATCGTAAACTTCTACTAGTATGTCATTAACTTTGTACACCTGGTTCCAACACTTTGTAATTCAAAACTTTATACTAGCGCATTTCAAACTTTATACTGCTATCCAACTCTAATTAAGTGGACAGCTCCGGTCATTTCGATGTACCTTAGCAAAGCCCAAATATAAAAAATGTAGTTATTGTTATGTTCCAACTATTTATCCCTAGTTAAATTTTCTGAAAGAAAGTAAGCAATATCATTTCTTTTTTTTAAGCAATACCATTTCATTTGTTAATAATAGTTATAGATGGCCATTTCACTTGGTTTTCATAGAAAAAGTACTTTCTTGTTTGTGCACATTGTGTGGTGCAGATAAACATTGTTGAACGGAATCAGATCCTCTAGCTTGACTTCACCCTGCAGTCAGGTCATCTGTACCGTCCACTGTTGATCCAACGATATCTCTGCCAAATGAAATACAGGCCGCACAAACTCAAGGCCCATCATAGCCCAGGTCTTGCCGAGAGGTTCCCACGGTGAAATCGCCGCCGTCTTCTTCCGGTCTGCAGACCGGAGTCCGAGAGCCACGCCGTCGCCATCCCCTCACCGAGAGCCGCAGCCTGACTGACGCTCTTGTTTGGAAAAATCTGGTGTTGGCGTCTCCTTCAACCAGTGCACGAAGCTTCCCCCGTTGCTTCCATACAGCAGCCCGGTCGCTGATGAACAGAGCCAGCTGCTGTTGGCACTGCAGGCTATCACCGCTAATAAACATCCCTGAACAGAGTGCGCAAACAGGACAGGGACAGAGTAATAAAGTATTATAAAGGTTGATGATTGATCAACATATAATAATTTGTGTTGTCATCGATCATACCGCACACAGCTACCCAAACGGCTACTTTGATCATAGCGTGGCGCATTTTCGCAAGCTTTATAGTACACCCTTGGGCCTTGGGTGGTGGGTCTTCGGTTGGTACATGCACACCCACAGAGTGCAGTGGGAATCTCTTTTTTTTTTTTTTTTTTTTTTTTTTTTTTGTGATGAGCATATGCATGCGCTGTTTGCACGCAAATTATTTGCTCTCTCCTCTAGTGCGCATCTTGTTGTGGTTAGATTACTCAAAAAAAAGTGCTGATTTTACCAGCTTTCTGGAAAGCTAGCACAACTTGTTACTATCCTATTCCCTCGAAAATAAGAATTCTGAGGACTTTGTACGAGTCTGTCTACTGCACAACCATGTGTTTTATGTAGTTTTAACATATGATTTTTTTGCACCATAGGATTAAAATCCAACAGCCTCCACCCTTCTTCTACCTACAGCCTCTAGCTTCCACAGATTACACATCACAGATCACATATCATAATTTTTTTCTATGGAAGGATAAATCATAGATCCGCCGTCTGGTCTTAGTGGACCGAGTCCATGAGAGTGGAAAGGGAAAAGACAGAGTCAGTGACATGCGGGGCCCACGGGGTGAGATAGCGCCTCCCCACTGGTTCGTGCGACGTGGCCTGGGGCACGGCATTGGATGCCACCGCGAACGCGTCGGTCGTCGTCCTCCTCATTCCCATCCGCTCGGTCAACGAAGCGAGAAAGAGAAAGAGCGAGAGAGAGGAGGAAGGAGAGAGGGAAGGGAAAGAGAGAGGGAGAGAGAGATAAAAAAAATCCATGTGTTTTTTGTGCTAAAACACATGTGTGTTGTATAGCATTTCTGTTCCGATTAATTTATTTTCTGCATCCAAGTAATAGTATACACCACATTAGTGAACTAAAGAACGCGACCACTCCACATGCTTTCGCCTCTCCTTGGTTGCTTCATCGCCTCTCGCCTGATCTAGCAGGATGATTCGGTGCTTATCAGGAGCAGCAGCTACTGAAGTTTGAAGTCGTACGGGTTATTAGTTGTAGCCTTCTTCTCTCGGATCCCAGGATCTATCGCAGGATCCCCTTTGCCATGATCGATGCGGTCAGGCCTACTCCTGTCTCAGGGAATTCATCGACTAGCTAGCGACCATAGTTTCTTGAAGCCTGATGAAGTTCTTCTCCAGGTTAGTTGTAATCTTGTCCTCCAGGGATCCTGTCCTATATATGTGTGTTCCAGCAGCCTGCTTCTAGTTAAGAACGCTTTTTACCTTGGAGCAACACTTCATGCTTTTGGATTTCAATGCTCCCTATATTTCTGTCCTGCCGAGATCCAAAAGTCACCACCTTTCTTAGCTTTCTAGATCAAACCACTAAATTACTCCATGCATACAAACCTATATTTCAGATTCACGCTAGAGTCGAGTACTCCCTGCGTCTGAGAATAATAATCATATTTTATATATGGAAAAGTTAAGTTTTACAAATTTTGACCAACAATTAATCAAATTATATATATACAAGTTTATATAGGACATAAAACTTGAACCATAGATTTTTTTTGAAGTGTTTCAAATATGAAATTGATTCGTTAGCAATGGAAAACAAATTGTAAAAGAAATTGAAGGTCAAATCTGTGTACGACTTTTTCCTAGTCAAAATAGGATTACCATTTCCGAACGGAGGAAGTACTAAAGATTAGTCCGTGGTACTCACTGTACTGAGAAGTTCATTCAATACAACATAAGTTCACACTAGGTTGTAAAGCATAGGCAAGCCAAATGTGGTGACTTGAAAAGAAAAGCGATGCATCTCCTAGCCTATACACTCTTCACCTAAATTATTTCTCAGGGGCTGAATGCATGCAAATACAACATTTGGCAATTTGGCTATCTTTGGGTATCAACATGCTCACACTATTTATTTTATCTTCTGTTGTACAGTATTGTTGTTTGGGCCAAGCTTTTGCTGGGAAGCGGGCCCATTAAGGACCCTGGGTTTATGAACCCGGCAGGAGCCCCCGAGCCCCCCGGCGATTTAGGTAGAATCGTCTAGGGGATTTTTCGCTTTGCCAGCGAGGGCGCACAAGCGCACCCGGTGGGTGTAGCCCCTGAGCCTGCATCTGACTGGTGAGTCGGTTGGAGGCTGAGTATCTTGGTACTCTTTCCTAGGGCCACAGACTTCTGTGTTTCTACCGGTTGGGGTGTTCGCCCGTGTTTGTCCCACCCACGACCTGCGTGGTCGGTTGGTTTCCCGAGTCAGCGTCGGGCGACCCGAGCCCACGACCCCGTTGGGCTTGGTAAAGGCTGGTCTAGTTCCATGCGTTACGTCGTCTGTGGTTTCCGCAACCGGAGGGGCTGAGCTAACATCGCTTGCCTCGATGGCTCGAGTGACGCGCTCGGTGAGCTCACTAACGGGCACATCCAAGTGGAATCTGGGTCCATCATTCGTAATGGGGTCGGCATAGCCCTCATGTGGCATTCCACTACTCCTTAACTCGCCTCTCAATAGATGCTCGGGTCGCTCTGGAGACCGACTCAGGTGGCCCGCTGGCCTCCCCTCGATGGAGATTCTATGGGCATGGCTCGAGGTTAGGATCAAACGGGAAGGTCGAGATGACCCTATCTACTTCTGAGCAGATCGGGCAAGGGTCACTGGGGCTCATCTGCGTTTTCTCCCCTGGCTCTATTTGACACGAGGCGGCCTCGAGCCTTTCGCGGGCCGGCCTTCGAACCTCGGTCGGTCATTGCTCATGTTGAATGAGGCAACTACCGCTTCGTGATGCAACACGAGGCATTGTGATGCATTAATTTGCATATGCAATGCTTTGGATGTATGGGATGAATGAATGAATGTATGAATGAATGAATGTATGAATGAATGTGTGAATGCATGTATGAGAAAGAATGAATGAATGATCATGCATAAGAAAAATAAAGTAAGAAGGTTTGGTAAAGTTACCTTAATGACTCGAGTGACGGGTTTGAGGAGCTCTTATCGGATATGTCCGAATGGGATCTGTGTATGTCATTCATGACGGAGTCGGCATAGCCCGCATGGGGCATCCCTCTGCTTCTTACCCGTCTCTTGGCATTCGCCTGAGCCGTTCGATCGACTCAGGAAGCCTGTTGGCCTCTCCTTTGATGGAGATCCCGTTTGTTGGGCCCTTCCAAGTCCTGCCTGGGAAGGCAAAGGGTTGTTTGCGTGCGGTTGCGCCTTGTTTCCTATGCTCGACGTGCGGTAGTGGTGGGCCGTGTCTAGGCCACGTCCTGTTTAACCAGGTGTCATTTCATTGGGCAGGGAGTGTCCCATCAGTCAGGACGCGTCCCACCGCAAGCCTATCCGCATTAAATAGGGGAAGGGAGAGGGTTTTCGTCCCCTTCCTTCGCCTCTCTCCATCTGCCGCCTCTTCTCCTTCTTCCTTCTCGCCAAGCGTGTTCGTGTGCCGTGGCGGTTCCTAGGAGAAAGAGGGTAAAGCGAGGAAGAGAACACAGATCCATTCGTGAATCTGGAGCGCGACGTTGAACTAGAGGCCATCCAACGCTGATGAGGCTGTGCTGGCCACCTTCATCGAGAAGGGGCTGCTCCCACCGAAGGAGGTGGCGCACTGGAGGGCTCCTGTGCCGGGGGAAGCTATTTCACAACCTCAGGCTGATGAGGTCGTCTCCTTCCGTGCATTCCACAAGCATAGGCTAGGATATCCTGTGCACTGGTTCTTGCGTGGGCTCCTCAACAAGTGGGGCCTAGAGCTATAGCACCTCAATCCGACTAGGGTGCTGCACGTAGCCGGTTTTGTTACCGTCTATGAGGCCTTCCTTGGGATGGATCCGCAAGTGGACCTCTTCCGGCAGATCTTCACCGAGCGAGCTTTGTCGGAGGGGAAGCCATCCAGAACCGCATCGGTTGGGGGCTTCGCTTTGCAGAAGAAGCCGAGGCCGTCCGGCTCCTACCCCGCGTACTCCCCCTGCTACTCCAATCTAGGGTGGCACGGGGAGTGGTTCTACATTAGGAACCCAGCGGAGGTGCCATTCCCGCCGTTCACCAGAAGAAGGCCGAAGAGGTGGGAGAGCTGGTCGTGGGGTCCCTCCAGTCGGTAGAACAAAATGGAGGTCATCGAGGCGGAGCTCTAGAAGCTGGTGCAGCATGGTCTCGATGGGCTACGGGTGTTCCACACCTTCTTCTGCCATCGAGTTGCCCCACTGGCAGAGAGGAGGTGGCCGATGTGGATGTACTCCGGCCCAACGGACCCTGACCATGCGTCGCTAGAGGAGTTGGCGAAGGACGAAGTCTGGAGCTGACTCGACCGGGTGCTGCAACTAAGGGATAAGGAGTCCCTTGAAGGAAAGCCCAGACGTCTCCATGTCGCGAAGCTGTCCAATATGGTACGCTCCCCTCCTCTTACTCCGTGACCTTTTTTTCTCTTGTTCTCCTTTGTTTTGACTTCGAGTCATTCGCTTCATAGGGACCCGTCGGTTACAAATCCTGGCCGCATCTTCTGAGGGGGCCGGAGGGCGTAGCTCGGCAAGCTGCTCTGAAGGAGGCGGCGGTCGCCAAGAAGAAGAAGAGAGCTGAGAAGGCCCATAGGAGGCACAAGAAGGAGAAGGAGATCGCCCGGTGGGTACGGGCCGATGAAAACTAGAGCAACGTGGAGGCGGAGCTCGAGTCGGAGGAGCCCACGGAGATGGGTGGCGACGCGAGCACCTCTGAGGATGACGGAGACAGGAGCATCGTCGTGACCTCAGTGGAGCATCGTGCGCCTATGGCCGCGCCTATCGGTGGTGGGCGGGATACGGAGAGGCACGGCGATGTTCCCACATCAAGGAAGCGCGCCACGAGGTCAGACGCCGCCGTCAAGCGAGAGGCGATGCGGGCACAGTCGCCGTGCCCTTCGGAGGCATCGCTAGCTTCGCCCCCCTACTCCAAGCGTGGCGGGGCACGCCGGCCAGTTGGAGTTGCATGCCCGTACCCCCGTATCTTTGGGGTCACTGCGTGCGCGCGACCCACAACGGGGAGATGCCCCGTTGGTTGCCCCGGCGGGTGCGCCACGAGCCGGTGGTTGCGGCGATTCATGGGCCAATCAGGAATTGGCCGGGTCGCACCTCCGTCGGTCGATGTGAGGGGGTGTGGGTCATGACCCATGAGCGGTCCTCGTCCGGCGGGCTTGTCGCCAGTGGGTCAGGGCTTCAGGGCCCTGCCGCTTTCGTCCAGGTATACATCTATGTTCTTTTTTGATCTCACAGTTGAGTTATTTGAGCGCGACTAACCTGTACTCTTTTGATAGCGGCTGGGGACTAACGGGACTGAGCATCACCCCGCCTCCCGTGTGTGAGGAGTGGAGACCCAGTCTGCAGCGAGTCGCGATGAGCGGCGGGGAAAGCAGACTGGTGGTGGTGCGACCTTCCCTTTCGGGGGTTGAGCCCTCTCGGCCAGTCACGAGTACGGCGACAGCAGCAACGGCGGTGATGGCGGCGATCCCTGTGGTGATGGTGGAAGTTGGGTCAGAGGTGACCCTTGCGATCCCTCCCCCAACAGCTACAGCAGAAGAGAGGAGGGAGACCGGGCTCCCTGCCTCGCCCGATAGAGGGACGCACGGCTCGCCCTCCTGGTCGAAGCTGGAGGTGTCGGGAGGCGACGCGGCTAGGCCGGAGGTAGAACATCCACCTGCGGGCCATGGGGTTGAGGTAGTGGAGATCCCCTACTCCGACGAGGCAGGCACTAGGGTGGAGCCGCCGGCCATCCCGCCGTCGCAGGAGTTGGCGGTGGTCCGATCGTCGCATGATGTTGCGGCGGCTAGACCTTCCAACGAGTTGGGGGCAACCCGCGAGCTAGTGTGGCCCTACCCCGGCGACCCAAGGAAGGCTCGGTTCATCCTTCGCGATGAGAAGGAGGTGGCGCTCTGGCACTTCCTGGAGGAGAGAGGACTGTCGATGGAGTCTGATCTCGCCCAAACCAAGGCGAAGCTCAAGGAGGCCTTGGAGCAGGTTGAGCTCGTCCATCAGGCAGTCTCAATCGACCTACTGCGCGTTGCTGAGGTAAGCTTTCTGCATTTTTAGCGTTTGTCCTTGACTCCTTGGTCTTCCACTGGTTGTCATAGCATGCTTGCTTCTCGCTTTATAGGAGTTAGAGGCGACGTCGATCCACAAGTCCCGTTTCCTTCAGGAGGAACTTGGTCAGATGGAGTGGGAAGCCACAATGTCATGGCGGGTTGATGAGCTTGAGCGTCTACTGGAATCCGCCCGCCACGAGTCCCAAGACCGGGCGCCCGAGGCGACGGGAGCGCAGGCGGCGGAACTGCTCACGGCAAAACAGGCGACTGCTGCCGAGCGGGGACTCGGCGCAGCGAAGGCCCACCTAGAGGAGACCGAGGCGGCACTTTAGAAGTCCTTGGAGGCTCTGGAGTCAAAGTAGAAGGCCTGGTCGGATTCTGATCGAGAAGTGCTCGCGCTCCGGGGCAGGTGCTTGGGGCGGAGGAGTCGAACGCTCGACTGTTTGAGAAGGTGACTCGGTAGGAGGAAGGACCCTCCATCCTCGAGAACACCCACCTCGGTATGTATCTGTTCCACCTTTCGTTGATGCCTTAGTTTTTCCTTTGCTTTGCATCTGAGCTTGTTGTCCTTTTTCTAGAGCTGTGTGGAAAAGTTGGTTCTCTGGAGCGGGAGCTGGAGACAGCCAAGGCGGCTATCGGTCGGAGCGTGGAGGCGCTAGCCAAGTCCCTTGAAGAGCAACATGCTCTCGAGGGGAACTTGACCAGATCCGCAATGTCGCCCAGGTGGTTGTCTCTGAGGTGTTCAGGTTGGCTCCGAGCACCAGCACGCCCGCCATCCAGCTGGTGGAGGTCCCGAACGAAATTCAGACACTCATGTCCGACGGGATGTTCTACAGGACATTATGAGTGCTGACCTCAGTGGTGACGCACCACCCAGACTTGGACTTCGCCGCCATCTACAGAGGGTACGCCGATGGCTGGAGCGTGGATGCCATCCATGCGCTCGAGGAGAGCTTGGTGCCATACGTGCAGATGGTTGCCGAGCAAGTCTCCGCGCAGTGGGTGATGGAGGCTCGCCGTGTGAGCATAACTGAAGGCGTGCATCAAGAAGATGTCATCTAGCCTACAGATAGAGTGGAGATCGGGTTGGAATCGAGCATCGTCCCACCTCCGACCGAGCCAAACGTCGTCCTATCGGAAGGCGAGCAGCCCTTATCCTTGTTGACCGTGCCATCAGCTAATGCCACCGGTCGGTCACAATAGAATTTAGAGTAGAAGTAGTTAGTATATGAAAAAGTTAAGTTCGTGGGGGAGCCCCGTGTGAACAGTTTGTATTCATGAATACTTCAATTTCATTTTGTGATGGAATCACTTCATAAGAGGAAGCTTGTCCCATCGATTCCTTGTTTTTTACTCTAGCATGGCTTTGTTTTTTATCCTTTCTTTTTCGCACCTGCCCATTTGACCCATAGGCTACAACCTTAAGAACCTAGGCATGGCCCGTGAGGCTCAGCTGCTCATAACCGTAGGTCGTGGCGGGGTGTGATCGGTCGGGAGTTTAAAACATAAGTTACGTGGGGTAATTTAAAGGAACGGACTACCCTTTCGTTCGGGTGAAAAGTATTTACTATATGATAGTAAAAAAGAGAGGTAGTATCGCACCCTCGTGGAGCCCCTAAGCGACCTAGGCCAAGAGTGTTCGGGCTAGGGTGCTTGTAGGAGCAAACGTTGAATGTAAAAAAAGCGATAAGACTGAATTTTAGGGGAAGAAACGACGTAACTGTTCGATGTACCAAGTGTTGGTGAGAACATTGCCATTGTCATCCTTCAGTTGGTAGGTGCCCGGTCGAATGACCTCGGACACCATATAGGGTCCTTCCCATCATGGAGAGAGTTTGTGTTTCTCCTTGGTTGATTGGGTTCTTCGGAGCATGAGGTCTCCGACCTCGAGGATCCTCCCTCTGATTTTTCTTTCATGGTACCTGTGGAGAGTTTACTGATAGCGAGTGGAGCGGATGACGGACATCTCACAAGCCTCCTTGAGCAGGTCAACCGCGTCCTGCTGAGCCTCCGTGGCTCTATCGCGGTCGAAGGCCTTCACTCTTGGGGCGCTGAGGTTGAGGTCAGAGGGCAACACTACTTCAACTACGTAGGCCAGGAAGAAAGGTGTGAACCCTATGGATCGGTTTGGGGTTGTTCTTAGGCTCTAGAGGATCACTGGGACCTCTACAACCCATCGCCCGACATACTTATTGAGTCGATCGAAGATGCGTGGCTTGAGTCCTTGGAGGACCATGCCATTGGCCTACTCGACTTGATCGTTAGTACGTGGATGTCCGACCGAGGCCCAGTCGATCCTAATGTCGTATCCATCACAGAAGTCCAGGAACTTCTTTCCGGTGAAGTTAGTTCCGTGGTCAGTGATGATACAGTTAGGAACGCAGAAGCGGTAGATGATGTCAAGGAAGAACTTGACCGCCTCTTCTGAGCGAATGTTGGTGATGGGCTTTGCCTCTATCCACTTGGTGAATTTGTCCACCGCTACGAGTAGGTGAGTGAAGCCACCTAGGCCCTTTTTGAGGGGTCCGACCCTATCGAGGCCCTAGACCGCAAATGCCCAGTTGATGGGGATGGTTTGAAGCTCCTGCGCCGGCAAATGAGTTTGTCGTGCATAGAACTGGCATCCCTCACACCTGCGGACGACCTCCTCTGCATCTCGTAGCGTGGTGGGCCAGTAAAAACCTTGTCGAAAGGCTTTTCCGACCAGCGACCTCAGGGCCGCGTGATGTCCGTAGATTTTGGCATGGACCTCGAGGAGGAGATGTTTCCCTTGGTCAGCAGGGATGCACTTCATGAGTATTCCCAATGAACTCCACTTGTAAAGTTTGTTGCTGAATGTGACGAACGTCTTGGTGCATCGAGCGATCCATCATGCTTCAGTCCTTTCAGGTGGGAGAATCTCCTCGAGGAGGTAGGTGAGTAGTGGTGCTCTCCAATCGGTTGGATCGAGTGCCACCACGGCAACGTCGACGGGCGACGTCGTCATGGAGGCACTGAGGTCGGAGCCCCTGAACGCTAGGTTAGTGTCGAGGTGTGTCTGGATCAGACCTTCTAGGATGGGGGTAGATGGCTCATGAAGGTCATTGATGAAGACCCCATCTAGAGACGAAACCTGCTTGGCAGCCAATTTTGCAAGAAAATCAGTGGCATCGTTGTCCTTTCGGGGGACATGATGTAGTTTGATCCCTTGGAATTTGTCCTTGAGCTTGCACACCTCCTGGTAGTATGCTACCATGAGGGGTCTTTTGCAAGAGGACTCCTTCATGACTTGGTCGATGACCAACTCCAAGTCACCGCAGATGTACAGCCGTGTAGCGCCGAGCTCGATGGCGATGCACAGTCCATTGATGAGGGCCTCGTATTCTGTGGCATTGTTTGAGGGCAAAAAGTGGAGACGGATCGCGTAGCATAGCCTGCTCCCATCTGGGGAGATCAAAACCACTCCAGCCCCCGAGCCGGGCGCCATCACCGACCCGTCGAAGTACATCGTCCAGAACTCGTGGGTGACGTCTAGGATCGGGAGCTGGACCTCCGTCCATTCAGCGACAAAGTTCGCGTGAGCCTAAGACTTAATAGCGATGCAGGGGATATACTTGAGCCATGGCCCATTAGTTCGAGTACCCACTTGGAGATCCGTCCTGTGGCATCGCGGTTGCGGACGATGTCTCCCAGCAGGAATGAAGTAGCGACCATGACTTCGTGCTCGGTGAAGTAGTGTAGTTGCTTCTGGGTCACCATCAGCACGGCATATAGAAGTTTCTGTACCTGGGGGTACCAAACCTTGGTGTTGGTGAGTACCTCATCGACGAAGTATATGGGTCGCTAGACCTTTAGGTGGTGTCCCGGCTCCTCCCTTTCGACGACTAGGGCGGCGCTCATCACGTGGTTGCTTGCCGCGACATAGAGGAGGAGGGGTTCTCCCTGTTTGGGAGCGATGAGGATTGGGGCCGACGTCAGTGACATTTTAAGGCTCTCCAAAGCTACTGTGCCTCCTCAGTCCAGACGAACGTATCTATCTTTTTGAGAAGCTTGTAGAGAGGCATCCCTCGCTCGCCTAGCCAGGAGATGAACCGGCTCAGAGTGGCCAAACAGCCGATGAGCCTTTGTATGCCCTTGACGTTGTGTATAGGGCCTATGTTGGAGATGGCCATGATTTTTTTGGGGTTGGCCTCGATACCGTGTTTGGACACGATGTATCCAAGCAGCTTCCCCTTCGGAACCCCGAAAACACATTTTTTGGGATTCAATTTGATGTTGAACCTTCGGAGGTTCATGAACGTTGCGGCCAAGTTTGCGATCAAGTCGCAAGCTTGAGCCGTTTTGACCACTATGTCATCAACATAGACGGCAATTGTTGGTTTTGGCCACTCGACTTGATCAGGTTGGTCGAGCGGGTCGATTTGGTTGGTGAAGCATTGCTGCATGCACCATTGATAGGTGGCGCCAGCGTTCTTCAGACCGAAAAAGCATGGTTACGTAGCAGTACGAACCATACGGAGTGATCAATGAAGTTGCGAGCTGGCCAGACTCTTTCATCATGATCTGGTGATAGCCTGAGTAGGCATCCAGAAAGGAGAGGATTTCACATCCTGAGGTGGAGTCAACTATCTGGTCTATGCGTGGCAAAAGAAAATGGTCCTTCGGACAGGCCTTGTTGAGGCTAGTATAATCAACGCATATTCTCCATTTCTCGGTCTTCTTTTTAACAAGAACAGGATTGGCTAGCTAGTCGGAGTGGTATACCTCCTTGATGAATCTGGCTGCCAGGAGTTTGGTGACCTCCTCGCCTATGGCCCTACGCCTCTCGTCATCAAAGCGACGCAGGCGTTGCTTGGCGGGCTTTGAGCCAGGACGAGGCGTAATGTGTGCTCGGTGACCTCCCATGGTACGCCTAGCATGTCAAAAGGTTTCCATGCAAAGACATCGCGGATTGGCGCATAGAAAGTCGGCGAGCTCGCCTTCCTATTTGGCTGGGACAGAGGCCCCGATCCGCACCATCTTGGTTGGGTCGGTGGGGTCGATCCCCACCTCCTTAGTTTCCTCAAGTGGGTGGAAGGCAGTTGAGGAGGTTGGCTTGTTGCAGTCCAGAACTGCTGGAGTCGATGATTCTCTAAGCTGAGGGAGCTTGGCTGAGTTGATGACGGTAGTGGCGAGCTCGTAATGCTCGTGGTTGCACGTGTAGGCGTGCGAAAAGGTGCTACCCACAATGATGATGTCGTTCGGTCCCAGCATGTTCAACTTGAGGTAGGTGTAGTTGGGGATCGCCATGAACTTGGCATAGCATGGCCGCCCCAAGATGGCGTGGTAGGACCTTGGGAAGTCCACCACCTCGAAGGTGAGGATCTCCAAGTGGAAGTTGGCTCGGTCGCCAAACATGATGGGCAGGTCGATCTGCCCGAGCGGGTATGCCTGCGTCCCTGGGATCACACCGTAGAAGGGAGAGCTCACTGGGTGGAGCTCCAACCAGGGGATACGCATGGCATCGAGGGTGTTCACGTAGAGGATGTTGAGGCCACTGCCTCCATCCATCAGCACCTTGGTGAGGCGCTTCTTGCGGACAATGGGGTCAACGATGAGTGGGTAGCGACCTGGTCTAGTGACGTGGGAAGGATGGTCCCTCTGATCAAAAGTGATCGGAGATTCTGACCAGCTAAGGAAGGAGGGGACGGCCGTTTCGGCAATGCATGCCTCTCTGTAGCGCACTTTGTGCCAACGCTTGGAGTAGATGGCATCAGATCACCCGAAGATCATGAGGCATTCCTCGGGATCGGGAAAGCCATCCCCATCCTTACCCGCCAAGCCTCCTTTCTTAGCCACTGCCTCCTTGCCCTTTCCTTCCTTCGGCCCGCCGGCCTGTCACAAAAAAGCGCTTGAGGAGCTCGCAGTCCTTGTAGAGGTGCTTGATGGGGTAGACGTGGTTGGTGCATGGGCTATCCATGAGCTTGTCGAAGTGATCGGGCTGGCCCTGCTAGGGCTGCTTGCCTGCACGATCGGCCGCGGTGACCAAAGCGGAGTTGGTCGATCGGTGTCAATCCTTCTTGTTCTTTTTGCCCCTTTGCATGGAGGGGCCCTCGTCTTGGTCCTCACGCTTGGCCTTGCCCTTGTCCCAGCCTCTGCTAAAGACCGCTCCAACCACCTCCTGACCGGAGGTGTGGTTTGCGGCGATGTCGAGCAGGTCGCGGGTGGTACGGGGCTTTAGACAGCCGAGCTTGTGGATCAAGGACTCACAGGTTGTCCCAGAGAGGAACGTGCTGATGACGTCCACGTTAATGACATCAGGAAGGGAGTTGCATCATTTTGAGAACCTACGGATGTAATCCCACAGGGACTTGTTGGGCTCCTGCTGGTAGCTCTTGAGGTCCCAGGAATTCCCAGGACGGACATACGTCCCCTGGAAATTCCTGATGAAGATCCTCTTGAGATCCACCCAGTCGCGGATGATGTCAGGCAGGAGCAATTCAAGCCATGCTTGAATATGCTCCCCCACACAGATGGGGAGGTATTGAATGATGAAATGGTCATCATCCACTCCTCTGGATCGGTAGGTGAGACGGAAGTCTTTGAGCCATATACCGAGATTCGTTTCCCCGGTGTATTTGGCGATGTTGGTAGGTGGTCGGAAGCACTGTGGGAATGGCGCTTTCTAGATGCGATGACCAAAGGCCCATGGTCCCGGGCCATCTAGGCTAGGACTCCGGTCGTCTGGTCGGTGACCATGCCTAGGGTGCGGTTCCCCGCTCCCCTTGATGGTCTGGCCGAGGCCCATGCCGCCTGCTCTCACCGCCCCTTGATGGACGTCATCATCATGTTGGGCTTGACGTCGATTGTTAATGATGCTGTGAGCGTCTTGATTCAGCCCGAGGCGTTCACGCATAGGTGGTCAGTGCGGAGCGGGCACCGGGTGAGGCCATGATGCAGCTATGGCCTCCTATTCCACGCCTAGCGACTGTAGTGGTGAGCGGATGGAGCGATTCGACTGGTGCGCCCCCATTCCCCCGGTGGGGAGAGAGGCCGCGAGTCGATGGATTGGTTGAATGGTGGCGGTTTCCACCAGCTCTTCACCTGTTGAATGGCGGCAGTTTCCACCAGCGCCCAGAGGTTCTGATGGATCGCCTGCTCCTAGGGGTCGATAGGCTCTGGAAGGCTGTGCAGAAGCATCGCCGCAGCGGCGATGTTCTGGCTAGCCCGAGCGAACTGTGGGGGATCATTCCCCCCATCCATGATGTTGCGTTGGACCTGGCAGGTGCGACCCCAGGCACCGCTCGCCGGGTTACGTGTTCGAGCGCACCAGCGTAGGTGGCGGCAGGCTCTGCTACTTTTGTCGTAACTCCTCGTCGTGCTCCTACGCACGCGTGAGGGCCTCCGCACAAGGGTCCAGAGGGGTGTGAGTCTATAGGGACTCCGCTACCACCGGTGGCTACCCCGGAGCATCCGCCATAGCGCACTCCCAGGACAAAGGGTGGCTAGGTGCCACGACATCGCCGATGCTGGAGCCATCACTTTCAACCTCATCATCCATGAGGTCATGGAAAAAGGCAGGAGCGTAGCCCGCCATCCCCATGAATTCGGATGTGAGAGGGAACGATGTCCGCATGTTTTGGAGCCCCCGTGCGTATGCATCCATGGGGGACGCGAGGCTGTAGGGGAACCAGTTGCATGGCGGTTGCGGTGGGAACAACGGGGTCCCTCCAGAGAGTCGGCGAAAGATATTAAATAGCGAGTAAAGAACAATATGTACGTTACTCACAGTGGGGTTTGAGCCCAGTGTGGGCTCGAAGCGAAGCGTAGGTGTCTCGTCGTTGAGGCCGTCGGGCGGTCCGAAGCCGATGGAGGGTGCTCCTCCTCCAGTGGGCGTTAGGACAGGTGCCTCCTCGTGGAGGCGGAGTACGCCGAGCTGGTCGGCGATGAAGTCTAGGCTTCCAAAGAGGAAGGTCTGGGATGGCTCAAAGACGGGAGGAACCCACATCCAGTGAGCCAAAACGAGTCATATCGCTTGAGCCCGCCATGCCAAAGATGGCGAAAAGGTGGGCCATCCGATGACCAAAAGCGTGAACGTACGGCGTCGATCCCCACGGACTGCGCCAACTGTCGGTGCGAAAAGTGACCGACACGTAAATATTTGTAGTTTTGCCGTACGTTGTGATTAGATGTGGCCTAGCACTCAATGCCACAGGGTTTATACTGGTTTAGGCAACATGCCCTACGTCCAGTTTCAGTCAGTCGGTGACTTTATTCCTGAGCCCAGGTGCTCGAAGTTTGCTGTGGGGTTACAAACGAGTGAGAATAAGATGGGGGTGTTAGAGGTCCAGTCGGACTCTGAACCGAAGGGCCAAGAGTGATGGGAGCTCCAAGGTGTGCTAAATATTGGAACGTATGCTCTGTGTGGCTTTAGAGTTCTAGAGCCTAGCAGAGAGAGAGTCGAAATGAACCATCATCTGTTGGGAGAGAGCGTATCCCCTTTTATAGGTGAAGGGGATGGCCTTACAAGAGAGAGGGAGAGTGTGAGAGAAAGAGAGTGGTCTTGTTGCCCATGCCATTGGGTACAAGACGGTTTGTCGGCGCCCACAATACTATTGACGCCTAGATGCATGTGGCGGGCTCCATCGTGTTCTTCTGGTATGGCAAATGTCGGCGCCTACCATACTGTAGGACAAATGTCGGTGCCCATAACACTGTTCGTGTTCTGACATGTCTAGAAGGTTGCAAAGCACCCTTCTGACATGGTCTGGCGGTATTGTCCTGCAGGTGTGCAGGGTACGATCCTCGGTATTGCGGTTGACTTGAGCGCCTGGCCTTATCTACTCCGCCTAATCCTTGGGTCCTTACCGAGCGAGCGTCCCCGATCGGTCGTTCCCAGTCGGCTCCGACCGCGCCGGTCGGAGAAGAGCCATAAGCAGAGGTTTGGTGTATTCTTGGTCGAAGAAGCGGGTCAAAGTCAGAAGCGAGCGTCGTCCCCTTCTTGGCCAGGCCTTCCGGTCAGAGACTGGATCGCTCTTTTGGCCTATCGTTAGGTATCTGGGCCGGCCCAGGAGTTGCGCGTCGTCCGTAATGCTGTTTGCTGGGCCGAGCTTTTGCTGGGAAGCGGGGCCATTAGCGACCCTGGGTTTATGAACCCAACACTAGGTGCCTTTAGATTAAGAAAGCCAAACGACGCTAGACCAGCTGGTTAAGTGGTTCCGATGGTACCCCTCAGGTGCAGAATTCGAACTCCCATGGGAGCGAATTTCAGGCTGAGGGTTAAAAATCCCCTCTCTCGCCCTAGACCAAAGCACAAGTAAAGAGATTGACGTCTCCCTGTGTATGGATGGGGCGGGGGTTCAGGGATTTTCTCGGTCTGTGTGAGAAAACCTTCTTCTTAAGCACAATACCCGTTGGATACTCCAGTGAGTCATCCATTGTAACACCCGATGATCTGGTGCCTTAAATCGTTGCCTCTATAAGAAGCTCCAATGCATAGTCCGGTGGTAGCATTGGATGATCTGATGCTCTTACCTCAACTCATCGGAGAAACACCTATATCTGTAAGAAGGTCTGGTGGACCCATCCGGTGACTTCACCAGACGATCCGGTGACGCCCTTTGAACTTACCCGCTCGCTTAGCCCACATACAGTGCACAAGAGTGCACTAGATGCTCTGGTGCTCACCGCAGGCCTCTACCGGCAATGATATGCCACCGTGGGGCCGTGGCTCAATCCAGCAGCAGCCCCACTATATCATTGTTGATTTGTGATAAACCCGGTAATTTCCAAGCTACAGTATAAACCACAGCCCCATCTTTCTCCTCCCTCCCATCCTGAACACACACATCCAAGGAGGGATCTTTTCCCATCTCCAAATGCTCATGGACATGATCCCCTTGGTTTAACGTGGGTATGAAACTCACAAACTATCACTGCCAGGTGGAGTCCAGCAGTGACCCTCATCCTGTCACTGTCAGGTTGAGGCACTAACCGGCAGCAATAAGTACCTATCACTACCGGTTTGCGACACGGCTGTGATACTGTCATCCCATCACTACCGACTACTACCCTCTGGCACCTCAGTGATCCATGGATCTGGGGCATGTGTAGCTGCTTTGGTGGTTTGAGGATTGGGAAATTTTGATGTGGTGCATCCAATTTATGTGGAATTGACCATTTCACATCGTAAGTGGCCAAATTTGCTAGGCACCATTTTCGGTGTCATACAGTCATATCTCTCCATTGTAAAATTTCCCAAAGAAAAAAAAGGAAATGAGATTTATGAGTTGTTGTTTAATTGCAGATGAATCTTCTGGACTTGATTGGCACACATGCTACAAAATAATTAAGGGGGTTTGCTCTGGTTTACATTACCTTCATGAGGAATGTAGACCTGAAAATAATAATGCTTTCATCATTCACTTGGACCTAAAACCTGCTAACATATTGCTCGATGAAAATATGGTGCCAAAACTTGCAGATTTTGGTCTGTCGAAACTCTTTTGTGATAAGAAAACTCAAACTTGCCCCGGTGGAGGAACACCGTAAGTTGCTAATCTATTGATACTATATTGCTTACAAAATCTTTTTTTCTTTCAACCTTGCTTTAGCTTAACCCTTTAAAGTTGATGAAACACTCATGTTGTGATGCAGTGGTTACATGGCACCAGAGTACATAAGTAAAGGTAAAATATCAACTAAGGCAGACATATACAGTTTGGGTGTAGTAATCATAGAGATCATAACAGGTTGCAAACCTTATCCTGATATCGATCTTGATATCGAACAAGTAAGAAACTGTTCTTTTACACATTCAATGTATCTGATGGTCCATTTTAATTATCTTTTTGTTTTAGCACTGCATAGTATCAAACTTTTGTTAATATTTTCCAGATAATTAACAAATGGAGAAACAAGTCGGCAGAAGCACTATCATCAGTAGATTGCCAACAGTTAATGAGTTGTCTTGAAATAGGTAAATGGTGCATCAAAAGTGAACGAAATGAAAGGCCCACTACGGGGCAAATTATCAAGAAGCTTAGTTTGGAAAGCATAGACTGCAGTCTCGACAGTGAAGGGCCCCTTCGCAAAAAAACAAAAAAAAGTTGTGACACGCCTCCTGAAGACCAGGTATTATGACTTCAAAGAATCAATTAATTTGCTTGATGCCACTGACACTCCCAATGTTGGGTGTCTATAGCTATTTCCCAAAACATGCTAAGAATACATTCTGTTCGTGCTAACATATAATAGGGCCACTGGCTATCCCCCAATGCATAATTTTTGTTTCTTGTCTAGTATAATTTGTGCCAAACTTTGTTATAGCACAAGGTACTAACTCTTTCGTTTTCCTTATTAAATTCTTGCCACATTAGCTTTCATCCTATGAGGACGTGCACTAACATCCACAGTAGCCTAGCAGTTTATATATTTTATATAGAAGAGTGTGTAGTAGAGCATTGGCTACTGGGTGGAACATACTTATTTTTTTCTCTATAATCTGTATTAATTATTACTGCCTTCCAGGAAGAAGAAATTATTATGAAGATTAAGGAGCACATGGAGAAGTTGCGTGAGAAGAGCAGAGAAGTCCGTGACAAGATTGAGCAGATACCATCCTATCTGACGCGATGGCTGTCTGTGAGTCCAAGCAATCTGGGTTAAACTGGGATACTAGAATTGCCGCTGCGCAGCTTTCTCAGCTCCGAGAATGTCTCAGTGATCAACCCAGTGATATTGCACAGCCGCCATCTGCCCTTCATATTCATGTCCATGCTGCTCTACTGCCAAGTCAGGTGCTTTTTGTTGAACAAGCTCGCCAGCACATCATTGAGGATACAGAGGGGATGATCGGAATATGGGGTCCAGTTGGTGTTGGGAAAACACTCCTTCTCAAGGCGATCAACAATTCATTTGAAACAGGAAACTCCTTGATTCCTAGTTCATCAAACAGAAGGGACCCTCCATTTGACTTTGTTATCTATATGACGGCCTTAGAAGACTGTTCGGTGCAAAGTATCCAATCTGAAATTATTCAACGGCTCAAAATGCAGGACCGCGGTGATTCATTAACCACTCAAGCCACCAGGATATCTAAATTCCTTCAGGATAAAAGTTTTCTTGTTTTGCTAGATGGCCTTCACTGCAATCTGAACCTAGCAGCAGTTGGCCTACCACCCCATGGAAATCAAGGCCAATGGAAGCGAAAAGTTGTAATCACAACAAGATCACGAAGCTTGTGTGATCAGATGCGTGTGAACAGAGCTATAAATGTCCCCGGCCTAAAAATTGATGAAGCACTTCAGTTGTTCCAAGAATGTATTGGTAACGATAGTCTTTATTCTGAACCCCGCATCGGAGCACTTGCAAAAGATCTCGTGGAGCAACTAAGAGCTCTACCATCAGAACTGATAAGAATAGGCAGCGCAATGCGCAGAAAAGGGGAACCAGGACAGTGGCAGAATATCCTTGCTGTTGCCAAGGAATTGATGCCTATCAAGGATCAAGAAGCATCATCTCTGGTATGTCTTTACAGTTAACTCAAATTTGGTACCTACATTTTTGCTAACTTATCTTTGTCACTTGTTAATAATAGTAATTAATGCCTTTCAGGCAGAAGGAATTGTTATTACAAAGCTCAAGCAATGTTTGCAAAACTTGCGTGGGAGGAGAAATGATGCCTATCACGTGATTGAGCTTGGAAAGCGAGAGGGCAAGGTAGCAACAAATCAGATGAACAACTGGCTGGCTAGCGTGGATACCAACATCTCTGTTGGTATGGTTATCTGTGAATCTGAGCAAAATGAGTTGAACTGGGATCTCAGTGTGATTGCAGCTGGCCTGCTTGGTCGGCTCCAAGAATGTCTCAGTGGTCAACCCAGCGTTGTTACAGTGGAAGCATTGCCACCTTCCGTCCAAGAGATGCCATGTTCATCCATAGAGCAGCAGCCTTCCAGAGTTGAAATATTTGAAGAGGCTATGGAGTATATTAAGGATAGTTCAGTAGGTGTCATTGGAATCTGGGGGTTGGGCATACCGTATCCCATCTTCTGACAAACATCAACAATGCTTTTCGTGGGGACTCATTATTTCGTTATGTTATCTTCGTTACGGCCTCCAAAGAGGGTTCAGTGGAAACAATCCAAGACGAAATTGGCAAGAAGCTCACGCTCAAGTTACCGGAAGGCGGTGATGTTAAATCTCGAGCTGACATCATTTTGGACTTCCTGAAAACAAGAAAATTTCTGATACTATTAGATGACGTTTGGAATCGGATTGATCTGGAAGCAGTGGGCATACCGTATCCCCTTGGAAGAAGCAAAGTGGTTCTCACAACAAGATCAAAAACGGTGTGTGGTCAGATGGACGTAAGAAAAGAGTTCAACATTGCACGTTTGCCAGATGATGAGGCCTGGCAGCTATTTCAAGACAAGGTCGGACAGGGGACTCTATCTTCCAGTCCTCGTATTGAAGCTCTTGCAAAGGAACTTGTGGAGGAAATGAAGGGCTTGCCATTAGCTTTGATAACTGTCGGAAGGGCAATGTACGGCAAAAGTAATCCGAAACAATGGGAATCTGCCATTCATTACATGAAACAGTCATGCTGTGACGGGGATGATCAGGACCTCCATATGGAAAATGATGTTTTCAGACGACTCAAGTTCAGTTATGATAGCCTAAGAAATAATACCTTGAGACAGTGTTTGTTGACTTGCTCACTATGGCCAGAGGATAAAGTGATTCGGACGGGGGACCTGATACGATGCTGGATTGGCTTAGGTCTAGTTGACGAGTGTGATATACATGATTCCTTCAGAAAAGCACATTCTCTAATAGGTGAACTTACAGCTGCATGCTTGTTAGACAGTGGTTATAGTATGGTTGATAATTATGAGTACTTTCGTCATAGAATAAACTTTAACCATCAGGACCCAATTGAAGTTGGTGTTAAGATGCATGATGTGATCCGTGATATGGCTATTTGGATATCTTGTGGCTGCAGTGACAACAAGGACAAGTGGGTCGTTCGTGCAGGAGTTGGTGCAAATCTGTCTATTCACGCCATTCCTTGGAGCAGAGCCGAATGCATCTCATTAATGTTCAATGAAATCAAGGAGCTTCATCCGTTTACTGGCTCAACAAATCTCAAGAGGCTATACCTTCAACAGAATAGTTTGGATGAGAGGATATTTGGAGCCATTCAGAGTTTCACTGAGCTGACATACCTAGATCTAAGCGACAACAGAATCAAGGAGATACCTGAAGAGTTATTTGCCTTGGTAAACTTGGAGCATCTGGATTTGTCACGTAACGGATACCTATGGAGAGTTCCCAAACGCCTTAGAGAACTTACTAAGCTTAAATTCTTATATCTAGCAGGCACAAGCATAAAGCTGATTCCGACGGAGGTCATATCCTGTCTTACAGAATTGCAAGTGATTGACCTAATGATAGATAATCATACGAATAATTATTCGTCTAAAATAATGCAAGAGTTGTGCACCCTTCCAAACTTGAAAGCGGTTGATATGGTCACTGAAGGTGATGATGGATATGAATCACTACGGAAGGCAGCTGGCATCCCCTTTAGGGATTTGATCATATACGGATTGGAACAAACAAGCAAGCTCTGCCTGGCAGTAGATACTTTGACAGGTGATATTGCGGGAAGGACGTTAAATGAACTGTACTTTGAGTGTTGCGCAATGGAGCAAATAATTGTAGGAGACAAACTGGGAAAACCATTTGATGCTCTCAGTGTGCTCGCGCTCCATCATTTGGATAACCTTACAAATATAAAAATGTGGAAGGGAACATCGTCTTTGCAAGCTTTGTTCCCAAGGCTCACACATTTGAGTCTGATTGACTGCAGCAAACTACAGCACCTCTCTTGGGCGTCATACTTGCCCTGCCTTGAATATCTTCTTGTGGATGATTGCGGTGCTATGAAGCAGATCTGTATGGGCACAGGACAAGAGAGTTCAAAGACATTCCCTTGCCTCAAATCTCTGATTTTAATTGACAATTACAAGCTAGTCAGCTTGTGCGGTTCTGACGTGACGTTCCCATGCCTTGAGGAGTTGCAAATTATCCATTGCCTAAAGTTGAAGCGGCTTCCCTTCACGATGCAAAGTTTACCACACAAGTTGACTTTCCTGGTTGTTATAAATTGGAATGAATTGGAATGGGAGGATGAAGGTGTCAAGTCTTTCCTGGAACAGGTTCTGTGGAATGGGAGCAAATTAAATTAAAGGTACGTTCGTGCGGGTTTGTCTCGCACCATTATTGTTGCTTTTTTTTTCTTTTCTCTAATTATTACATGTATGTATACCATTTACCTACCTAAGTTAGTATTGTGCAGGCATGCAGGAGCGCATTTGTTTGTGACTACTGAGCAGTGTGAGGCAGACATTGGGGAAAACACGGCGCTATTATATTGCTACCTTTATTTTGCTGATGGCCTCTGAAAGAACTGGGAGTACCGTATCATTTATTTGGGAGTCACAATTCATAACTGTTGTTCTACTTCTTTTTATGATGTTTTCCCATAATAATGCGGTGACGTGTGACAACTAAATATTATATATTATTAATTTTGTACGAAAGAAAAAACATAGCGAACGGATCACTACAAGGTGCCGTTTTAACTATCCTAATAATCACAAGACACTCTGGGCATGTTTGGGGCTAATTATGGTTGGCTAAAGTGGAAAAATCCTATCTTATCTTTTGGTTTGGTAAGTTGGACAATTGGTTGGTAGACAAGTTGCACTTTTAGCACCTATATATAACCCCCCCTTAAATCATCTTTCATCTGAGTTATAGGATTATGAAAATAAGGGTTTTTTTATTATAACAATCCATGGTATAATCAATCATATTTGGATCGTAATCTGATTATTATGATCTATTTATTACTCTAGTGGACCTCCCAAAGAAATTTGTATTTAGAGTTAAATGCACCAGAGGTCCATTAACTTGTGAGTAGGTTTCACTTAGGTCCATAAACTTTTAAAGTGGCTTTTTTTCCATAAACTTTATATGTCGTATCACTTAGGTCCATATCCCTCCACGTGGACTTCTCACGCTGACATGGCCCGCGGTTCGGTGCTGCCTAGCCGCCGTGTGTCGTCGTGCCGACGCGCCGTGCCTGTTCCGTCTACGCCACAACAGCGCTTCCAGGTCTCGTCTCTGTCGTCTGGTTGGACAAAATAGCGCCACTGCACACGCGGATTGGATCAAAAAAATCGCCTGAACATGTGTTGGGCTCAACATTAGTATGGATAGGGTTGGGACCATATCAGACCCGTGGATAAATTAATTATGAAAAAACAATTAATATTAAGTCACTTTAAGATGGGTATAACTTTTTTGAGAGACTCAATAGAGCAAAACTCTTATTATAAGCATTTGTGACGTGTTATTATGACTCTGTATGTATTAGCCCAGCAATCCGTGCATGGGCACATGCCAATAAGTTAGAAAACACTCTCTCTATTTTAAATTATAAGTCATTTTGACCTTTTTAGATATATTGGTTTTACATTATATTAGACATAGGGTATATCTGGATACGTAGTAAAACTATACCTCCAAAAGTCGAAATGACTTACAGTTTAGAATAGATGAAGTACTTATATTGCGAGCTTATACCAAATCAAGTGCATCTTCGTTAAGCTATAGGATCTCACAGGGTAGAAACTATATTTGCAATTTAAATACAAATTCGTTTTATTATAAGTTATTAGAAATATACTGTACTTTCTATGATAAATATCACACGAGCACAGAGATGAAAGGCACAGGTAACCCAGGGCGTGGATGCAAGCAGGCATAGGCTAGACTAAGGATGGCAACGGGGACCCGATACCCGATACCCGACGGGTATTTGATCCATTAGGGGACGAGGATGGGATCATATCTTTACCCGCGGGCATCTAAATGGGCAAGAATCCATACCCGACGGGTATAGCGGGTACGGGAACGTTCCCTGTTTACCCGTCCCCGTTACCCGTTGGGGAACCCGACTATTTGAGTTGTCATGCGAGTATTAGGTCCAAAGAAGCTCAACATAGATATTTTGGTCCAAATCTGAACAGTCATATATATAATTTGTGTGTTCTAGGAACCCTCGTTCAATTTTTTCTCACCATTTCCGCCAGCAGCATAAGCACGACTGTCTCACGAGCGCTCGTGTCCCTCGCTTCCTTAGTTCGGTCTCTCTGTCACCTTTGCTCGTCCTCCTCGCAACCTCGCTCCTTCTCCTCGGCATCTCCGAGACTCCGACACTTATACCCGGGTGAAGAAGAAACGTCTCCGATTGCAAAGCTGCGACCCCAAGTGTCCTTGTTTATCGGGTATGCAGTACCTGTCGGATATCTGTTACCCGACCGATACCCGACGGGTACGGGGATGGGCAAGAATCTATACCCGAGACGATTAATGGGGATGGGGACGGGATGAATTCTCCGTAGCGGGGAAGAGAACGTTCCGACGATACCCGACGGGTATATACCCGTTGCCATCCTTAGGCTAGACCACTATCCTGCTAGGACCGCCCGCGAAAATAAATCTAGTGGCCCGGCCCATGCACAACTTATCATGTGGGCCTAAATAGGCTTGCCTGTAAAGCCTGCTAGTCTTAAGCAGGGAACCTGCATCACCTGCTGGCTGCTGCATCCGGCCGCTGGGGCAGGAGGAGCTCTGCACTGCACGCCTCGGCTGCTCGCCTGCTCCAGCTGCTAAGCTACTACCCAGTGCCCTCGTCGGTCTGCGTCGCTGCTTCCTCTACTTGCTTCGTGCCTCACCGGCTCCGGCGGCTGTGTGCCTCCTTCCTGCAGCTGCCGCAAGCCGACAGGGTGGCCTAAAGCACGTACGCGGTGCTTTCGCGCGGATCGCACCGCATGCGCAGCCAACTAGGCGTCACCGTGCAGCCGGAATGCGGACAGCAGCGTGCCTCGCACCGTGTCCGGTGCCATCCGCCACCTAGAGAGCTGTGTGCCCCAGACGGCCGCGTCCGGCGCCATCTCCCGGATCGTGTCCTCGGCCTCCCGGCGACAGCCTCCGTGAGGCAGCCGTAGTGCTCGATATCCCCGGCCGGACGTTGTGTTCAGTAGCCATGGCGCGAAGGCCGCCTCAACCTCGTCGGGCGTGCGGGAGTGACCATATATAGGTGGTCAGAAATCGCGATGAACGTGACGCTGTTGGAGCTCATCAGACCATAGGATTCCAGCTTGGAGAACAAGGCGACTACTTCAAGGCTCTCAATAACAGCCTGCGCGCCGCCAACACCAACAGGGCTCTAATTAAGGGCCTGTTCGACAGGGCTCCTCCCCCAGGCTCTAGCTCCTGTAGAGGAGCCCTGCCAAATGTTTTCTTAGAGAAGCCGTTTTCAGTAAAAAGGAGATGAGCCGGAGCCGTTTTGAAAACGGCTCTGACTCCTCCGGAGGAGCCCCTCAAGAGGAGCCGTGCCAAACACCCACACTTGGCCAAGGAGCAGAGAGCCGAGACTCGATCGATACCGTTGGTGCCAAGTTGGTTGGCCGGCAACCTCGCTGTATTTGTGATTGGTGTCAGGCAACATCGCCGGGCTCAAGAGTTTGGAGCTAGGCGAAGTCAATGGTGACATGCATGCTTGGCCTTGGTGGCGGCGATGAAGGCCAACCACCCATGCATTCGTGTACGGTGATGGGCGTACGTGGTCGTCCACCCCGAGCACAGCCGATCGGAACACAAACTTCACCACCACCACGGATGGCGAGCGGCGCTGCAGCACCATTCATGATGACATGATCCACGCAGCGCTGTTCCGCTCGAAGCAATACGTCTATTCTAGAATTGTATCTTTCATAAAGATAGAGGGGAGGGTCGGAGGGAGTAGTATTGATTGACTAGTCACTTCTCAGTCATGTCTGATCCGAAGACTTGGTCAATTGGCTTCTCTCCTTGTTATCAATGAATAAAAGAAAAAAAAAGATTGAATTCTCCTAAGTATCGATATGGACGGTGGATCTCACACAGAGTCAAGGCATTCGCTGAATACCTTGATATGAGCCATGGTGGACACCACGAGTTGGTCCACTCGATCATTACGTACGTTGCTGCCCATCCACTACTACCGCCGGTGCTCCGATCCCAGCCGGTGCATGGTGTGCGGTAATTAAGCTCTCGGACCGCGCGACCACGGCTGCAGGAGACGACGTCGTCCAGCTGAGCCCGTGCCTGGTCCACATCTGTGCGAGCACCGATCTTGCACTACTGCAGGATGGACTTGTTGTCCCGGGCGGTACACTACTACAGAATTTAACTGTAGGGACGGCTCTAGAGCCTCTGTAGGGGCGGCTGCGCCAGCCGCCCTTCCCAGGGTGTTCCTACAGAGGGTGCCTCTATAGGGGCGGAATCCTGACCGCCCCTGCAGTGCCCTCTGTAGGAGCGGCTGGTGTTTTCAGCCGCCCCTACAGTGCCCTCTGTAGGGGCGGCTGGTGTTTTCAGCCGCCCCTACAGTGTCCTCTGTAGGGGTGGCTGGTAATATCAGCCGCCCATGTAGTGGACTTCTGTAAGGGCGGCTGTATCAACAGCCGCCCCTGCTGTGTATATTTGTAAGGGCGGTTCAATCAAGAACCGCCCCTACAGTGGGTTTTTCAGTAAAAAAAATAATTCAAATTCAAATCTGACCACATATATATAAATAATTCAAATTCAAATCCTACAAAATCAATTTTCTGAAGAAAGATATAATACTTCAATCACCAACAGAGCAACCACTAGAAGTCTCTTAATAGAAATAGTTACATACATGGTTTGCAAGTGCTAAATCTAAAACATAGTAAATCCAAAAGCTGCATCACAACAAACCGAATAAGCAAATGAATTACTTGTTGATTGGAATGTGCTTCAAAACGAGGTGCCTTTGATCTAAGCTTTTCTGCTTGATCATACAAGTTGTAGTGGAGGTAATTGCGGAGGAGGAGATTGAGTAGTGTTTCCTGCAATCAAGAACCAAATACATACAATCAGGTATGCAGAATTCCACAACATAATAATAGAGCAGTGGCGAGCAGAAAATCAGCATTACCTGGCCAAGCTCGTCACGGTGCAAAGTTGCCATTCTATGTAGTGCAAGCAGATTCCTGAAAGAAAAAAACAAAGCAAATGTAGGAGAGATTGCCAGGATTGGTCCTAGGAGTGAACAATGAGCAAGAATGAAACATTTGACTTACCCACGTATTTCAGCAAAGCTGTTGGTAAGCTCATACACATAAGAGTAATAAAAGTACAGACGAGATGCCAGGACATCAACAGTTCTCCGGTTTAGGTTCTTCAGGCGAGCAATGCTCACATTTGCGCATGCTTTAGCCTTAATTCAAAAGGAAAATTTCAAATTATTATGTTTCACACATCAAACATTAGGAAAATCAGTGGTTCCAGATGTACCTCATCGTATTTCTTCTGATCAATAAGGAAAATCAGTACAAGCAAGTAGAAAAATATTTCAATCTCAGGGAGACCATGTTTGATTGAAATCTGAGTTGCCGGAGCCGCAGCATCAACATCCATCTCAGTATCATCTTCCTGAAAGAAATTACAGGTGAATATTAGGAGTTATGAATGTGATATCAGGGATAGAAAAATATAGATCCAACATTGACTCAGGAATATTCTCAAGGTAAAAAGGAAATTCAAATAAATTAACATTTGTTCAAATTGAAGACAAATATACATGTGAATTGATGTCCATCAGAATACTGAAAATTTTAGAGCCTAGAAGACATGAACTAGAGTTCTTGAACACTTGTACTAGGAGCAATCCATGTGCATATCAATAAGAACCAAGTCAACACATGCTTATACCCTAAAATAATGGGTGTACTTGCAGGTTGGAGGGGCTAAGCTCGATGGATGCCATTGGTTCAGTTCAAAGCAACTCCACGAAGATGGCGAATTTGGGATCGTAAAGGAGGGAGGCGTCATGTAGTTACAAGGCTGGTCGGATTTGGCTGCGGCATCGATGCCGGAGGGCGCTGGAGCTTCTTTGACAAAAGTGCATTCAGTTTGAGACAAGTTAATGAAAAGTAAAAGGATGTCGTGCTGCATCTCAGAAGTTGACATCCTACAACCTATCATGCATTCATAAATTCAGTGAATTATATTCAGAAATTCAGAGAATTGCAAGAGACTACTGCACAGTTCAAGAAATTCAGCGACAATGCTCATCATCATTTTGTTGTTTTCCTTCCTGGACACAAGAAAAATTGGAAGAGCAAGTAAATTGGCATGTGACTTGTAGTGATTGCTTCTTGAGGATGGCAGCACATATCTTTAGTACTTCTAAATCGAAAACGAACCCAACACAAGTTGAGAGCAGTTGTGTCAATGGCATAGACATGAATTTGATTCAAACTTAAATACATGGCTGCATGCAAACATATTTCTAGCTTATTCACATTTTCAATATTTCTAGCAGCAGCTCTTTAGATCTAAACTAATCCATGCTATCCAGTCCTAATAAAACATAGTTAAAATGCAAGAGAGATTCTAGCTGAAATGTAAAACACTGGAGCCAATTATCCATGTCTCTGCATACTGATGAGCCAGTTATCCACATGGCCTCGATCCTCCTCATGAGCATATTCATTTGTTTGGTCAACATCTTACAAGTGCCTACTAATAAACTATGATATGCAAACTGTGATTTAATCTATAGAATATGCACAGCTCAACTAGAACACATGTTTTCAGTTTCAGTAATCTCATAAGGACCAGGATCGACAAATCCCTGATCTAAATCTAGCAGCCATCAGTAGCAATGCCATCCAAAATCAAGACTCACGCACCAGACACCAAGACACTCAGCAAGAGAGAAGGGTGGCTCCGGTCTCGGCCTCTCGAGGTCTCGCTATTGCCGCTCCAAATGGAGAAAGGGAAACAGAGAGAGGGGAAGGGAGAGATGGAGCCAGGAGACGAACACATACGCGAGCAAGGATGCGCATCGACTGGAGAGCGGCCATGGCGTTGATCTGGCTGCGACGGCATCGATTTGACAGCCTTGATGTTGATCCGGCTGGGGGAGGCGAAGGGCCAGAGAGAGGCCACGACGGTATCTACGAGAAGGTGCAGCTGCCGGTGGAGCTCCTCGTGGGATCTCAGAAGAGGGCTCGACCTGACAAGGGTGAGAGAGAGAGTGGCGGCGGCTGTGCGGTGTGCTGGTGGAGGATGAGAGAGAGTGGGTTAGGGTTGAAGGAGGGAGCAGCCGACCGCGACTATTTTGTTTGCCAGGAGCATCATGCGCCGTTCAATCAAAATGGATGGTCCAGATCGTCCCATAAATCATATGGGCTTGAGGGAATTGGAGCCCAACGTTGCTGCAATGAGAGACCAGGCCCGGGTCATCTTGTCATTTGACAAAATTTGAACCTTTCAAATTTGAAATTTTAAAAAATGACAAGTTCGAACCAAAATTTGAGACTCAAAATGATTTCATCATAAAAAGTGATGAATACCAAAGTTGTTCAACTCATTAATATCTACAATTTTTATTTTAGTCATCTTGTCATTTGACAAAATTTGAACCTTTAAAATTTGAAATTTTGAAAAATGACAAGTTCGAACCAAAATTTGAGACCCAAATTGGTTTCAACATAAAAAGTGATGAATACCAAAGTTGTTCAACTCATGAATATCTACAACTTTTATTTTGGTCATTTCTTCATTTGATAAATTCTTAGCACACATTGTTCACTAATCTTACACATATCTCGTATAGTTTATAAAACCATATGAGAGATGTGTCATATTTGTGAACAATGTCATTACAACTTTGTCATATGAAGAAATGACCAATACAAAAGTTGTAGATCTTGATGAGTTATTCAACTTTGGTATTTATCACTTTTTCAGCTGAAATCATTTGGGGTACCAAAATCTTGTCTGAAGTTGCATTTTTTTGAAATTCAAAATTTAAATTGCTCAAACTTTTCATATGTATATATTGACAAAACCAATAAAATGAATTGATAGAGAGTGATTTTAGAAAAATTTAGGAAATAAAATCATCAGATTTGGAGTTAGTATGAGGAAGAAAAACAAGTTACAAAGTTAACCCACAGATTAAAAAAAAGAAATCACACTGTTCACTATGATCATGTAAGGATCATCTAGAACAGTGTGATTTCTCTTTTTAATCTGTGGATAAACTTTGTAACAAGTTGTTCTCCCTCATACTAACTCCAAATGTGATGATTTTTTCCTAAAAATTTCTAAAATCATGCTTCAGCATTTAAGTTTGATCAAACTTGGATGTGACAATGTTTTACACATTTTAAAATTTGAAATTTGAAATTTGACAAGTTCAAACAAAATTTTAAAACCTAAATGATTTCAGATGTAAAAGTGATGAATACAAAAGTTGTTCAACTCATCAAGATCTACAACTTTTATTTTGGTCATCTTGTCATTTGACAAAATTTGAACCTTTCAAATTTGAAATTTTTAAAAATGACAAGTTGGAACAAAAATTTGAGACCCAAATTGATTTCAACATAAAAAGTGATGAATACCAAAGTTGTTCAACTCATGAATATCTACAACTTTTATTTTAATCATCTTGTCATTTGACAAAATTTGAACCTTTCAAATTTGAAATTTTGAAAAACAACAAGTTGGAACCAAACTTTGAGACCCAAAATGATTTCAACATAAAAAGTGATGAATACCAAAGTTGTTCAACTCATGAATATCTACAACTTTTATTTTGGTCATTTATTCATTTGACAAAATTTGAACCTTTCAAATTTGAAAATTTGAAAAACGACAAGTTGGAACCAAAATTTGAGACCCAAATTGATTTCAACATAAAAAGTGATGAATACCAAAGTTGTTCAACTCATGAATATCTACAACTTTTATTTTGGTCATTTATTTATTTGATAAATTTTTAGCACACATTGTTCACTAATCTTACACATGTCTCATATAGTTTATAAAACCTTAGGAGAGATGTGTCACATTTGTGAACAATGTTATTATCACTTTGTCATATGAAGAAATGACCAATACAAAAGTTATAGATCTTGATGAGTTATTCAACTTTGGTATTTATCACTTTTTCAGCTGAAATCATTTGGGGTACCAAAATCTTGTCTAAAGTTGCATTTTTTTTAAATTCAAAATTTAAATTGCTCAAACTTTTCATACGTATATATTGACAAAACCAACAAAATAAATTAATAGAGAATGATTTTAGAAAATTTTAGGGAAAAAAATCATCAGATTTAGAGTTAGTACGAGGAAGAAAAACTAGTTACAAAGTTAACCCACAGATTAAAAAAAGAAATCACACTGTTTACTACGATCATGTAAGGATCATCTAGAACAGTGTGATTTCTCTTTTTAATATGTGGGTAAACTTTGTAACTAGTTGTTCTACCTCATACTAACTCCAAATGTGATGGTTTCTTTTTCAAAAAATTTCTAAAATCATGCTTCAGCATTTAAGTTTGATCAAACTTGGATGTGACAATGGTTTACACATTTTTAAATTTGAAATTTGATAAGTTCAAACCAAATTTTTAAACCCTAAATGATTTCATATGTAAAAGTGATGAATACAAAAGTTGTTCAACTCATCAAGATCTACAACTTTTATTTTTGTCATCTTGTCATTTGACAAAATTTGAACCTTTCAAATTTGAAATTTTAAAAAATGACAAGTTGGAACAAACATTTGAGACCCAAATTGATTTCAACATAAAAAGTGATGAATACCAAAGTTGTTCAACTCATGAATATCTATAACTTTTATTTTAGTCATCTTGTCATTTGACAAAATTTGAACCTTTCAAATTTGAAATTTTGAAAAACAACAAGTTGGACCAAATTTTGAGACCCAAATTGATTTCAACATAAAAAGTGATGAATACCAAAGTTGTTCAACGCATGAATATCTACAACTTTTATTTTGGTCATTTCTTCATTTGAAAAAATTGAAACCTTTTAAATTTGAAATTTTGAAAAACGATAAGTTGGAACCAAAATTTGAGACCCAAATTGATTTCAACATAAAAAGTGATGAATACCAAAGTTGTTCAACTCATTAATATCTACAACTTTTATTTTGGTCATTTCTTCATTTGACAAATTCTTAGCACTCATTGTTCACTAATCTTACACATGTCTCATATAGTTTATAAAACCTTAGGAGAGATGTGTCACATTTGTGAACAATATTATTATCACTTTGTCATATGAAGAAATGACCAATACAAAAGTTTTAGATCTTGATGAGTTATTCAACTTTGGTATTTATCACTTTTTCAGCTGAAATCATTTGGGGTACCAAAATCTTGTTTGAAGTTGCATTTTTTTGAAATTCAAAATTTAAATTGCTCAAACTTTTCATATGTATACATGGACAAAACCAACAAAATAAATTGATAGAGAATGATTTTAGAAAATTTTAGGAAAAAAAATCATCAGATTTGGAGTTAGTACGAGGAAGAAAAACCAGTTACAAAGTTGACTCACAGATTAAAAAAAAATCACACTGTTCACTATGATCATATAAGGATCATATAGAACAGTGTGATTTCTCTTTTTAATATGTGGGTAAACTTTGTAACTCGTTGTTCTCCCTCATACTAACTCTAATTGTGATGGTTTTTTTTCCAAAAAATTTCTAAAACCATGCTTCAGCATTTAAGTTTGATCAAACTTGGATGTGACAATGTTTTACACATTTTAAAATTTGAAATTTGAAATTTGACAAGTTCAAACCAAATTTTCAAACCCTAAATGATTTCATATGTAAAAGTGATGAATACAAAAGTTGTTCAACTCATCAAGATCTACAACTTTTGAAATTTTGACTAAATTTGACTAAAATTTAAACCTTTCAAATTTTGAAATTTGAAAAAAGATAAGTGGGCACTGCAGGGGCGGCTGGTGATTGAGCCGCCCCTACAGATCAGCCCCAACTGTAGGGGCGGCTCAGGTTATCAGCCGCCCCTACAGTGCCATCTGTAGGGGCGGCTGGGCTGCTGGGGTCCGAGGACGCCCACTGTAGGGGTGGCTGAATCACCAGCCGTCCCTACAGTAAAAATGCCCCCGTTCCTACTGTGACAATCTGACGTAGTGGTAACGGCCTTCAGTCCCGATTACCGCGCTGGGATAACGATCCTGGGACTAAAGGTGGAACCTTCAGTCCTGCGTCATCGAGCCGGGACTAAAGAGAGACCTTTAGTCCTGGTTGGTGTTATCAACCGGGACTAAAGGCCCTCCAGCCGAGCAAACGTGGCCGCACCCTTTAGTCCCGGTTGGTAACCCCAACCGAGACTAAAGGTTCTTTTTCTTTTTTTTGTTTAATTTGTTTTCAGTTCAGTTACACATATTTGTTTAATATATAATATGTTTTATGTACGTATTCTACGCTGCTAATATAATATAAATACACGCACGCATATAATTACATCTAATTCTCATCTCAAGCATTATTATATTCGAATAAAGTATGAAACTATATATATTATAGATATATATGTATATATACAACACTTTCATAATCTTGTTCTCGAAAATAACGATATCAATAAATATTTAATTTACATCATTAGTTCCTTAAGATCAAAGTAGAACTCGCCGTTGGGATTTAGCACTTTTTCTAGAAGAAATCCTGCTATTGACTCTTGAACTGCTTTCAGATGGTCTTTTTGCATGACCCTTTGTTTCAACCATTCGGTCTTGCACTTTAAATAAAAGGAAAAATATTAATACATACATATATATATATATTCATTTAAAAATAAATAAAAATTGATATATACGTACTCTGAGGACATCTTTAGGAGTTCTTCTTATGTGTGCAGTGATAAATTCACAAACGTAGTATCCACACAAGTTATTACCTGGTTGCTGCCGCAAACACCACTATACGAGAAGAAGATTATTCTCATCATCTCACACATAAATTGAAGTACGATATATTAATTAAACACGTGGGAAAGTATATATAGTACAACTTACTGGTATTTCAACTACATTAAGTGGTGCCTTGCAATCCTTACGGTGTTGCCGAATAAACTCTTTCCAAATCCTGTGCGACCAATAATGTACGATCGTTAATAAATTATGGTAAAGTCTATTCAATAATAGTTGTGCGTGAGAGATCAAAATTACTCCTGGATAATGTCTATCATATCTTGGTATAGTGCCCGCTCTTTTCTCAATGAGTGTAAGATTACTAACCGACTTGAGTTTAACTCAATGACAATGAGTATTCAGTGAAACCTGCATTAGTTTATACACACATGTACATACATATAAGTTGTATTGATATTACATAAAATGTGTAGACTACATTATTATTAACACTTACTCAAAGTTGTACGGGAAAAGTATTGTTGTTTTGTCGTGCTGCTTCACGAAGAACCTCATGATATTCTCTAGATGAAGGTTGTCTCGTTCTTTCATGCCCTGCAAGTCCTGGCGTGCTTCAAGTGAATCCTTTGGCTTCCCGTACACACCCATGAATCCTAACAGGTTCACACAAAGATTCTTTGTCAGGTGCATCACGTTGATTGCGTTGCGGATCTCTAGGACTTGCCAATAGGATAGCTCCCAAAAGATGGACTTCTTCTTCCACATGGGTGCGTGTCCCTTAGCATCTTTGGGAACAGATTCGCTGCCTTGTCCCTTTCTAAATACTACTTTCACATCCTTGACCATTGCGAGTACATCTTCCACGGTTCAGTTATGAGGCTTCTTCCGGTGGTCTGGCTTACCTTTAAAATGCTTACATTTCTTTCTTACTTGGTGATTCAAAGAAAGGAATCGACGATGGCCAAGGTACATGACCTTTCGACATCTTTTCAAATATATACTGTCAAGGTCATCAAAACAATGTGTGCATGCATTATATCCTTTGTTTGTCTGACCTGAAAGATTACTTAAAGCATGCCAATCATTGATTGTTATGAACAACATTGCTCGTAGGTCAAAGTGTTCTTGTTTGTACTCATCCCAGACACATACACCTGGTTTGTTCCATAAAACTAGAAGTTCTTCAACTAATGGCTTTAGATAGACATCAATGTCGTTGCCAGGTTGCCTCGGACCTTAGATGAGGATCAGCATCATAATGAACTTCCGCTTCATGCATAACCATGGAAGAAGGTCGTAGATACATAGAGTAACTAGCCAAGTGCTATGACTAGTGCTCTGCTCCCCAAAAGGATTCATACCATCTGTACTTAAGGCGAACCTTAAGTTTCTAGCCTCATTTGCAAACTTTAGAAATTCCCTATCTATCGCTCTCCACTAGGACCCATCAGCTGGATGTCTCAGCATATTGTCTACCTTACGGTCTTCTTTATGCCACCGTAACAACTTTGCATGGTCTTTATTTCTGAACAAATGTTTTAAGCGTGGTATTATAGGAGCATACCACATAACCTTGGCAGGGATTTTCTTTCTAGGACGTTGTTCACCCTCGACGTCACCAGGATCATCGCGCCTGATCTTATACCACGCTGCTTTACATACCGGGCATTCATCCAAATTCTCGTATTCATTGTCATGGTAGAGGATGCAGTCATTAGGACATGCATGTATCTTCTGGATTTTTAATCCCAAAGGGCAGACAACCATTTTTTCTTCATACGTAGTGGTGGGCAATTCATTTGGCTTCGGAAGCATCTTCTTTATGAGGTTCAATAAATTCCCAAATGCCTTGTCGGATACACCATTCTTTGCCTTCCACTGTAGCAATTCCAGTGTTGTACCCAACTTTTTTTGCCCCTCTTCGGCCGTCGGGTATAGCAACTTCCTATGATCCTCAAGCATGCGCTCGAACTTAACTTTCTCTTTTTCACTTTCGCATTCTTGTTGTGCATCACGAATGGCATCGCCAAGAGCATCACCGAGATCATCTTCTACCGCTACCTCTTCTTTATCTTCCCCCATTATAGTATCATCAAAGGCACCATACTGAGCAATAATGCCATCAATGTCTAAATCTTCTCCTTCACCTTCTTCCATCATGACCCCGCTTTCACCATGCTTAGTCCAACATATATAGTTTGACATGAAACCTGACTTAAGCAAATGTGAATGAAGACTCATTGAGCTTGAATATTCCTTTAAATTCTTACATATGGCACATGGACAGCACATGAAACCATCCCGCTTATTTGCCTCGGCCACACCTAAGAAATAGTGCACGCCCTCAATAAAGTCTTGGGAGCGGCGATCGACATTGTACATCCAATGGAGTGACATAATCTACATTATACGACAAATTATGAAAACCTTGAACATAATTAAGTATTTTATTACACAACATAGATGACACACACACGGTTGATTAATTAACTAAGCCTGGCTACAACGTAAGCAATCCCAACTATCACTAAACAAACTAAAACTACAATGCACTTCAGTAACATAATTATTTCATGACCGTACGCAACTAAAACAGATAAATCATTCGTCTGTTGAATATCAATAAGCTTCTCCTGCTGGCTCACTGCCTCATCATCAGCAGCCGCTACCTCAAGCGCACCCGAATTCTGCACGTATGTAGCATAATCTTTCTCCCAGTACCAACCATCGCATCCATTGCCCTCCCACTAAAATTAAAGCCAAAAAATATTTAGTCAAAAATATTCAAGAAAAGCAGGTCAATTAGCCATAATAATCAAATGCGTAAGAAACTCACATCGCGATCCAGGCACTTGTAGAAAACACGACCCTTGTTGGGTCCCTGTCTCTTGACTCGGTACTCCATCACAATCTTCTGCTTACACTTGCCGCAGATAATGAGAGGGAGTTCTGACCTCAGTCGTTTCGCAACCGAACGAGAGACCGAGGATCCGGTACCAGTTGTCATCTACTTTCTATACTTATTTTTGCAAACTAGTGTAAATTTCATATTTTCTAAAATAATATATTTAAACAAAACTAAAATTATTTATTTATCTAACTAAACCATGAAATATGTACTATGTATAATAGTAAAATACCAACTATCAAGTGATTTTACTATTGTAAATCATAATGTGATTTTGAGCTAAAAATGACATAGAAATCACATAGCTCAAAAACATGTTTCAATAAATAACCATCCGTACTAGTTGACCTTGCTTACGTGATCATCTCGGCGAGCATTTCTCCACCAGACGACACCGTACTTGGCCAAGGAAGAGCTCTGATTCTACGAGGAAGGGAACATGGTCTTCCACGACCGTTGCCGCTCTCCCTCGTAAAATCAAAGCTCCTCCTTGACGTCCGTTACCGCTCGGCAGAGAACATGCTTGCCGAGCTAAACACGGTCCGCAAGTTCAACTAGTACGGATTTTCTACAATTTTCTAACTATTTTCTAAGTTTTTCATTTCATAGAAAAATTAATTCTAAGATCACGTAAGCCGCCGGGGACGAGGATGGTGCGTGCTCCAGCGAGGACGAGCGAGGCGTGATTTTGATGAACTAATTTAACTTTTGTTTATCCAAACATATATGCAAATCATCATGTGATTTTGAGCTAAAAATGACATATAAATCATAATAAAGTCCAACATATAAAGTTACACATGTATCTACATCGCAAAATGAGATAAGCTACTGATAAAACATAAAAGGATTAAGTTTGTTACCTCCAAAATCAAAGAGCAACACCAATGGAGGGGGGGAGAGCAAGAACAACAGCAAGCTGAAAAACAGAGGCAGTGAGTTTGAATGGAATGGCTCGGGCTCGGGGAGGAAGAAATGAGCTGGTCTATAGGCCGGGATAATTAGTCCCGGTTAGGGGGCCAAACCGGGACTAAAGATCCCTGCCCCGCGGACGACCGTTGGGCAGGAACCTTTAGTCCCGGGAGCAAAAAATGTTGAGGCTAATACTAAATTGAGACATCGTTCTAAAGTCTGTTCTCTAGTAGTGTTGGCGTCCACCACGCCGTGGTCGGCGAGGCTGAAGCACGTGGCGTGGTGCCGCCGCCGTAGCACGTACATGCCGCCACCGCGCCGCGCCTTTGAGCAGCAGGCAGTCCGATCCCTGGTGGACGTCGTGGGCAACACGTAGCCACGGAGCACTCCCTTGAGCTCGAGAGGAGACGCCGCGCTGTCGTGGGCAACACGTAGCCACGGAGCACTCCCTTGAGCTCGAGAGGAGACGCCGCGGCGAGCACGGCGTCCAGCCACTCAGACGGAGGTCATGGCGACCAGGAGGTCATCACCCATGACGAACCAGCTCGTGGGGCTTGCTCAAAGGTTAGCCCGAGCAAATGGAGCAGCGCCACTTCATCCAACATGCTGTGCTCCTGGTGAAGGAAACTAATTCATTAGTGTTAATTAGTAATAATTAGTTTGATGTCGGGCCTCCATGAATCTATTGGTCGTATATACTCCCTCCAGTGCAATTTTCAATTTGAGGAGCCAAACAATTTAAACTTTGATTGAAATTATAAAAAAATATACTATCACTCGTGAAATAAAATAAGTATCATTAGATTAGTTATACAATATATTTTCATAATAAATTTATTTGAAGACATAAATGGTAATAGTATTTACTATAAATTTATTCAAACTTGAGCTAGTTTGACCAGTGTATTTCCTATAATTATATTCTTTTGTGGATGGAGATAGTATCAATAAGCGGATTCTCGACCTCAAATACATTATATACTATGTTTAAGAGACCAAATCTATATTGGCGTGGCTAGCACCTGAAAGTATGTCCGGATTGACGCCCACGCCCATTGCACGTCTACTGCATGCACAGGCACAAGCAGGTACCGCCCGCGCCCGCGCCTACTGCACATAAGGCAGGGGATCGCCCGCGCCTGCTGCACGCTCAGGTAGGGACTGCCCGTGCCCGCACATGCTGCACACAAGGCAGGGACCACCCGCGCCCGCGCCTGCTGCACACAAGGCAGGGGAACGCCCGCCCCCGCGCCTGCTGCAAACAAGGCACGGGACCACCCGCGCCTGTGCCCGCTGCATGCTCAGGCAGGGACCGCCCATGCCCGCGCCCGCTGCACGCACAGGCAGGGACCGCCCACGCCCGCGCCTACTACACGCAAGGCAGGGGACCGCCCGCGCCCACGCCTGCTGCACCCACAGGCAGGGACCGCCCACGCCCGCGCCTGCTGCACGCACAGGCAGGGACCGCTCGCGCCCGTGCCTGCTGCACATAAGGTAGGGGACCACCCGCCCCCGCGCCTGCTGAATGCACAGGCAGGGACCACCCGCGCCCGCGCTTGCTGCACACAAGGCAGTGGACCGCCTGCCCCCACGTCTGCTGCACACAAGGCACGGGACCGCCTGCGCCTGCGCCTGCTGCACGCTCAGGCAGGGACCGCCCACACCCGCGCCTGCTGCACACAAGGCAGGGACCGCCCGTGCCCGCGCCTGCTGCACGAACAGGAAGGGACCGCGCACACCCGCGCCTGCTGCACCCACAGGCAGGGACCGCCCGCGCCCGTGCCTGCTGCACACAAGGCAGGGGATCGCCCACGCCCGCGCCTGCGCCTGCTGCACGTTCAGGTAGGGACCGCCCGCGCCCGCGCCTGCTGCACACAACGCAGGGGACCGCCCACGCTCGTGCCTGCTGCACGCACAGGTCGGGGCCACCCGCGCCCGCGCTTGCTACACACAAGGCAGGGGACCGCTGTAAGGTTGAGATGGAAACTAGAGGGGAGGTGAATAGTCATTTCTAAATTTAATCGTGTCGGCTAACCAAAACAAATGCGGAATTAAAACAATTCGGTCTAGCCAAGACTATACCCCTCTATTAAAGTTCACAAGCACCTCATAAAGATCCTAGTTAGGCAACAAAGGTGTCGGGCTAGCTAGAGCTCACTTATCCAATTCTAGGAGCAAGGTCACACAAACCTATACCACTAGTATTTCAAGCAACGAGGGAGCTCCTACACATGCTAGTAAGCAAAAGCACAAAGCCAACTAAGGTCACTAGCAATGCTCAATAACAAGACAACCAATGCCAAATTAGAGAGCGCAAATACTTAGCTACACAAACTAAGCAATATGACTAATAAGGTTACACAAACCAAATTAGCCACGCAAGGGAGCTACTTCTATGCTACACAAGCAACAAGGCAACTAGTGAGCTACACAAGCTAACTAATTACAAGGGAAACTACACAAGCACAATGTAAATGAAGTAAATAAAAACTTGTGTAACGAGGATGCAAACCAATGGGAATACAACGATGACACGATGATTTTTATCCCGAGGTTCACGTGCTTGCCAACACGCTAATCCCCGTTGAAATAAGCTCCAAGGTTGTCGCCGGTCCTCTTGCTAGTGGTGACCCACAAGTCACACTCTCCCACATGGAGTGCTTACCACAATCTCTAGCACTTGACCCTGCCGGACACTTGTCGCCCTTCGCGTCTCGCTTTACTAGAGTTGCTCTTCGCGGCTCCCGCAGGGCGAGCACAATGCCCCTCACAAAGCTCTTCTCCAGAGCACCGCACAAGCTTCTTGCGGGCTTCAACGGAGACCACCACCAAGCCGTCTCGGAGGTGGCAACCTCCAAGAGTAACAAGCACCACCGGCTTGCAACTCGATCACCTAGTGCCACTCGATGCAACCTCATGATGCAATCGCACTAGAATCGCTCTCTCACACAATCGAATGATCACTATCAAGCATATGTGAGATAGAGAGCTCCCAAGCACTCTCAAGCATGGACACAAAGTCCCCCAAGGTGCTCAACACCAGCCATGGCTGAGACCACTTTCTATTTATAGCCCCATGGGCTAAACTAGCCGTTACCCCTTCATTGGGCAAATTTTAGGACGACCGGACGCGCAGATCGTTTGCATCAAACACGTTCGGTCGCTGCCTGACCGCCACATGTCCCATTCAAACTAGCCATTGCTGCCAACGGCTCTCTCTGACATGTCGCATCGGACGCGCTATTAGGAAACGATCGGACGCTGAGTCGCAGTGTCCGGTCGAGTCCAGTAAGCTCCCAGGGCCGACCAGACGCAGGAGACGCAGCGTCCGGTCTAGTCCAGAGAGCTCCTAGAGCTGCTTTGGGCCGACTGGACACTCTCAGCGTCCAATCAACTGTTACGCTGAACATCGACACTGCTGGTTCACACCGGACGCGTCCGTGTGGCGACCAGACGTGTCCGGTCGCTTTCACTTAATCGCTCACCTCAGGTCCAAATATCAGACGTGTCCGGTCACCATACCGGACGCGTCCGGTCACTTCCGTCTGACAACCCAAAGTCTAGATAGAATACCGAACACGTCCGGTAGCCACACCGGACGCATCCGGTCACTCTGTGACCAGCACGACTAACTCCTTTTCTTCACCAACTTCTCCTGTGCAAATGTGCCAACACCACCAAGTGTACACCACCATGTGCATGTGTGTTAGCTTTTCATAAACATTTTTCAAAGGATTAGCCACTCAACTTGCCACGCCACTCAATCCTAGCGACGATGCAAAGTTAGATTACTCGAGTGGCACTAGATGACCGATATGCAAATAAGTTTGTCCCTCTTGATAGTACGGCCATCAATCCTAAACCCAGTCATCAACTTTACTACACAGCTATGACCGGCGAAATGAAATGACCTAGGTTATACCTTTGCCTTGCGCATTCCATTCCATCTTCTCCAATGTCGATGCAACACATGCACCAACACGATCAACAACGATATGATCCACTTCATATCATCACATGATCATATTGGTTCATCGATCTTGACTTCACTTGCTTTTCACCGTTGCCTTCGTCCATCGGCGCCAAGTCTTGCTCAAGCTTCACCGCCACACGGTCTATCGCTCCAAAGCCTCCGACTTGCCCTTCACGCTTTCAACCGGTCCATCAAGCCAAGTCTTGTCTTGATCTTCTCCACCTTGATCACATGACTCAATGTCATGTCTCATGTGCAATAAGCTCCTTCATCATCACATGTGTGAGCTTTGCAACATCTCCGTGCCATTTTCACCTTCATGGCATATGTTGCGCACACACATGTACCTGTGGACTAATCACCTGTGTATCTCACATAAACACAATTAGTCCACCTAAGTTGTCACTCAATTACCAAAACCACATAAGGACCTTTCAATCTCCCCCTTTTTTGTAATTGATGACAACTCTATAAAGATATGGAAATTAAGCTCTTTTGGATTCATGTTGCTTGCCCAAGCAATTTTACCATGTGAAAATGATTTTGGACAAGTACCACAAACCCGAAATGGTAGTATTAGCTGCCCCTACATATGTGCTAGAGTGTTTGGTTTGAAGCTCGCACATATGCATAGATTGGAATTGTGAGAGAGTAATTACTACTAAATGATGCTAAGGTGTATAGAGTAAACCTTTAAAGTATGATACCAATCGGAGTTGCACCTTTAAGTTGATCCTTAGCACCATGGTTAGCTAGATATCACTTGGAAATAAAAAGCACTAGATACCTCGTGAGATCAACATTAAAAGCAAGGTACTAGCATTACTTGAAAAGCATACCAAGTGTCTAGCTATCATCCTATGCATGCTAGTTTTCATTTCATCAATCAAATTCTACAACTAGCATACATCACACAAGCATGCATATTGAATTTAAGAACTTATGCAATGCAAGCAAGCACATGAATATGCACATATCATCTTGCATGATTGATACCACGTGTAGATGTGATACCACTTAAAAGAACTTTCTAGTATGGAACCACTTGTTGGATTTATCAATAAAAACCATTTCTTAAACATTTGCTATCTTCATGAGTACCACTTATAGGATATCACTTGTGAGTTGATCTAGACATCACTTGTGAATTCTTGATGAAATACTTGAGTCTAGATACCACTTGAAACAAACAAACTAGATATCCATTGCATTGTTGTCTTGTGCTTATACTCTTATTACTATCATGAGCTTCTATGGTTGACTTGAACTAAATTAATTTGCCTAAGCTACCAAGTCCGATTTGAACCAATAAAAAGCTTCTTCACACCTCTTGCAAGGGTTATCTTGCCAATGTTGTACTTGTCACTTGTTGGCAATCCAAATTAAATCAAGTACATGGGTTTACTAGCTCATGAACAACTTCATATACTAACCACTAGATCAACTAATCATTCAAGCAATAGTGGTTGGCTATAAATTTAAACATTTCATTTGTTGTGCATGGTCCTATGAAGCATGCACTATATGCACTAATCGCATACTAGTAAGAAATGAAATGATCATGCACATTACAATGATGCCTTTGCTATGTTGGAGTAGAGGATAGTCACATAGATAACAATTCATTACTCCTATAGTAATGTGAAGTCCAATTATAAGCTTGGTGAAGACCAATAGATACCATTTTGAATTCCATTCTTCACCCATATGAAATGAATACCACTTATGATCAAGTGGACTTTCTTGTTGTGGTTGACTTGCTTCATCTTTTCATCTTTATTTGCATGAGAGTATCAATGTGAGAATACCACTTGAGATATCATGACTAGCTCTCTTTTGGGTGTTGCTTGCTTTTCTTGATCAATCCTTTTAATTGCTTCAACTAAGCATCTCAAATGTCCCTCGAATCACCACTTCCATGTTAGCCTTCCAAGTACCATACTTGGTTTACCTACGTATAGGCGGCAAGCCCCTACACTAGGGAGAAGTAACCTCTCTCCAAGAATCATTCTTGACACTCACTTGAAATAACTTGATTGATTGATCCAAGTGATGGACTTAACTTGATGAGTAACCTTGTTTCCTTCTTTAAGTCCTTTTCTTTCTTCTAGTTTAAGTCCTTTTCTTTCTATCAAATGATTTTCAATGGTCACTAGAACTTAAACTTCATCTTCATCTTGAGTTTGATCTTGATCTTCCAATTTGAGTACCAAATATGTGCAAAGTACACTCCATAATCAAATGCCTTGTACTCTTTGCTTGTCATGCTTTTAGATCATCTCAAAACCAAACTTAGGTGCCTCAATTACTTATAAACATGTTTTCAACTTGAGGACCTTTTAATCAAAGTGACTCTAGATCAATCCAATATTTGTCACTTTTCTGGCAGATTTTGTACTCTTCAAAGAAACATACATATCTCCCAAAGTACAAATCCAAATACCATGAAATTTGGTGGAGGTGTGCATCACTAAGTTATCTAGATTATGTAAGAATTTGAGCTTCATTTGTCTTCTAGATTGCTACCAGATTTCAATTCTTCCACCACTACAATATGCTGAAAAATGCTGCACTATAGCTGACAAGATCTACTCCAAAACCGAAGCCTCTCTTATCCAATTCTCATGAAATTTCTAAAGAATCTCATACCATAAGTCTAGAGCATGTAAACCAATTTTTAGGCCAATCCAATAAGTTTTGATCACTCAAACATGGCTAAGATCACAGCTAGCTCAGATTTTCAATATAGGACATATTTCAATCACTTGAGCTATACTTTTTCAAATATGAATCAAACTTGAAACTAACTTGTTTGAATACTTTCATAAGACATATATCCATTCAATACACTTACTAAAAAGTCATCTCATAAATTTATCCAACACAAATCAATCCAAACTTGATTACTAAGCAATTATCCATTCAATCATCTTATAGCAAGCAACATTGCATATTTATCCAATTCAATCAACTCATATGCACCCAAATGAAATGATCAACAAGAGATATGCCTTGGTTAGCTCATGATTATACAACTAGCAAGCTTTAACTCAAATATTTGCAAGTCATCTAATATATCCAATGAATCATCAACAACTTGAATATGACACTTGTATGTTGATAGCATTTGGACTTCACACAACTTTCACTTGGCATTGGGTTTGGATGTGCACTAAGCTTCATAACTTGACTCAATATGTGGTGAACAATGTGAGATCAATTGAATCAAGCCTCCAATGCCAATGGTACCTATAATCAATCATCCACTTTTTGATGGTACCCAAACTAGTTTGGATCCTCTCAAGTTAGGAGCAACATACTTAGGCAAAGCCTTAGTATGAGTAGTGGGATGTATTGCAATAGCAACCATAGAGGTACCATTACCATCATTTCTAAGCATAGAATCATCATCAATTGAAATAGGCTTAGGAGTGTTACCTAGGGGACATGAATGTGCCATGTGTCCCCTTTTTCGACATGAGTAGCACTTTCTCTTTGCTTGAGCCTTTTCTTCCTTGCTCATGTTGTGCTTCTCATTGCCTTGCTTCTCCTTGTTTGCTTGAGCCTTCTTCTCAAGCTTGTTTGGGCAACCCGAAGCTAGGTGACCCAATATGTCACAACTACAACATCTCATGTGAGCAATCTTCTTCATTTTCTCTTCTTTGTTCTTGCTCATTTGCTTTGCATCTTGATTCATCTTTGGATGCATTGCTCTTTCTCTTGCCTTTCCACCCCTTCTAGTTTTCTTCCTTTTTATCATCAAATCACCACCATCTTCATGATTGACTTTGATTTGCTCTTGGGGTGTCTTCTCTTGCTCAACTTGTGGCTTTGGTTGAGGCTCTTCTAGTTGTTTCACCAATTGCTTGGTTGGACACATTGAGGTAAGATGACCCCAAGTGCGGCACTTGAAGCACTTCACATGCTTGAGCCTCTCATCTTCTTTTATCTTCTTGAGCTTCTCAATGTTAGGGCAACCATTTGTAAGGTGTCCCGCTTCATGACACTGGTAGCACATGGTATGAGAGATCTTTCTTTGTTGTAGCTTCTCCATCTTTCTTTCTCTCTTTCTTTCGCCCTTTGTCATTTCCTTCTTGAAGCCAAGGCCACACTTGTCACCATAGTTTCTTTGAGTCTTCAACATGCGCTCAAAGGTGACTTTTGAGTTGTGGCACCTCTCTAACTTGTTCAACTTCTTCACTTCATTCTTGAGCTCATTGTTCTCCTTCAAAAGGTTAGTCTCACAAGACATAGAAGTAGAATAAGCATCTATATGTGAAGAACATAGCATTTCTAATATATCATCACAAGAGGTGGATACATGCTTCTTGCCTACATCACAAGGGTTAGCAACAATATGTGATTGATCAGTTGACCCATGTGATGAGCTCTCACTAGTTTTAGTTTTTCCTTTGGAAATCTCCTTAGTGAGAAAAGGATGGTCTTGTACCAAGTTATCATGAGCAACACTAAGTTCCTCATGAACCAATTTTAGCTCCTCATGTGAACAAGTAGTAACATAAAGTAGATGCTTTTGTTGTTCACATGTGTTCTTTAGAAAAGAGTTTTTATTTTTCAATTTTTCGGTTTTAGCCATCTCTTTTTCTAAAGCTTTGATCATGCAACCATATCTATTTAGAAGCTCCTCATACGAATCAAGATCAATCATATTAGCATTAGATACCTTAGTGTCACCTTGTGACATGAAGCAATATGATGTAGTTAGAGAGCTTGTAGTAGCATCATCATCATGGCTTGAGCATGAACCAACATCATCAAGATCACCATCAAGTGTGCTTGAGGTAGAATCTTCATGTGCAACACTTGTGGCATCATCATCAACCTTGTCAAGTGATCTTGTGGTAGTATGATCATCATCATGACTTGACCATGAGGTGGAGCAATCTTCCACAATCTCTGAATTGTGGTCATGCTCAACATCCTCATGCACCTCCTTCATGGGCTCATCATCATCATTAAAGACTGTCCCATACTTCTTATTGAGATAACTCCAAATCTCATGAGCGGTCTTCATGTCAATGATCTCACCAAATATGCTATCATCCAAAGATCTATACATGATGTCAATAGCTTGGGTGTCGAGATCTAGGCATTTCTCTTGTGCTCGAGTTAGATTATCTTCATCCAACACATGAGAAAAGCCTACATCTACCATCCACCACATTTGAGGGCAAATAAACTTAAAATTGAATATCATCCAATTTTTTCAGCGTGCAAAGTGTGTGCCTTCAAAAATGTGTGGACAATCAACATCTAGCCCATAAGTCGCCATCCTCTCGGGTTGGTGAAGACCACAAATGAGAGACCTCTCTCCGATACCACTTGTAAGGTCGAGATGGCGACTAGAGGGGGGGTGAATAGTCGTTTCTAAATTTAATCGTGTCGGCTAACCAAAACAAATGCAGAATTAAAACAATTCAGTCTAGCCAAGACTACACCTCTCTATTAAAGTTCACAAGCACCTTATAAAGATTCTAGTTAGGCAACAAAGGTGCCAGGCTAGCTAGAGCTCACTTATCCAATTCTAGGAGCAAGGTCACACAAACCTATGCCACTAGTATTTCAAGCAATGAGGGAGCTCCTACACATGATAGTAAGCAAAAACACAAAGCCAACTAAGCTCACTAGCAATGCTCAATAACAAGACAACCAATACCAAATTAGAGAGCACAAATACTTAGCTACACAAACTAACCAATATGACTAACAAGGTTACACAAACCAAATTAGCCACGTAAGGGAGCTACTTCTATGCTACACAAGCAAGAAGGCAACTAGTGAGCTACACAAGCTAACTAATTACAAGAGCAACTACACAAACACAATGTAAATGAAGTAAATACAAGCTTGTGTAACAAGGATGCAAACCAACAGGAATACAAGGATGACATGATGATTTTTATCCTGAGGTTCACGTGCTTGCCAACACGCTAATCTCCATTGAAACAAGCTCCAAGGTTGCCGCCGGTCCTCTTGCTAGTGGTGACCCGCAAGTCACACTCTCCCACGTGGTGTGCTTACCACAAGCTCTAGCACTTGACCTGGTCGGACCACTTGTTGCCCTTCGCATCTCGCTTTACTAGAGTTGCTCATCGTGGCTCTCGCGGGGCGAGCACAATGCCCCTCACAAAGCTCTTCTCTAAAGCACCGCACAAGCTTCTTGCGGGCTTCAACGGAAATCACCACCAAGCCATCTAGGTGGTGGTAACCTCCAAGAGTAACAATCACCACCGGCTTGCAACTCGATCACCTAGTGCCACTCGATACAACCTCACGATGCAATCGCACTAGAATCGCTCTCCCACACAATCGAATGATCACTATCAAGCATATATGAGATAGAGGGCTCCCAAGCACTCTCATGCATGGACACAAAGTCCCCCAAGGTGCTCAACACCAGCCATGGCCGAGACCACCTTCTATTTATAGCCCCTTGGGCTAAACTAGCCGTTACCCCTTCACTGGGCAAATTTCGGGATGCGCAGGTCGTTTGCACCGGACGCGTCCAGTGGTGAACGGACACGTCCGGTCACTGCTTGACCGCCATGTGTCCCATTCAAACTAGCCGTTGCCGCCAACGGCTCTCTCTAACGTGTTGCATTGGACGCGCTGTTAGGAAACGACCGTACGCTGAGCCGCAGCGTCCGGTCGAGTCTAGTAAGCTCCTAGGGCCGTCCGGGCGTGTCCAGACACTCCGGACCGGATACAGGAGATGCAGTGCCCGGTCGAGTCCAGAGAGCTCCCAGAGCCGCTCTAGGCCGACCGGATGCATCCGGTCACTCTGGACCGGACGCTCCCAGCGTCCGATCAACTGTTACACTGAACATCAACACTGTTGGTTCACACCGACGTGTCCGATCGCTTTCACTTAGTCGCTCACCTCGGGTCCAAGTATCAGACGCGTCTGGTCACCATACCGGACGCGTCCGGTCACTTATGTCTGACAACCCAAATTCTGGATAAAAAACCGGACACGTTCGGTAGCCACACCGAACACGTCCAGTCACTCTATGACCAGCACGACTAACTCCTTTTCTTCACCAACTTCTTCTCCTATGCAAATGTGCCAACACCACCAAGTGTACACCACCATGTGCATGTGTATTAGCTTTTCACAAATATTTTCCAAAGGATTAGCCACTCAACTTGCCACGCCACTCAATCCTAGCGATGATGCAAAGTTAGATCACTCGAGTGGCACTAGATGATCGATATGCAAACAAGTTTGCCCCTCTTGATAGGACGGCCATCTATCCTAAACCCGGTCATCAACTTCACTACACACCTATGACCGGCGAAATAAAATGCCCTAGGTTATACCTTTGCCTTGCGCATTCCATTCCATCTTCTCCAATGTCGATGCAACACATGCACCAACACGATCAACAATAATATGATCCACTTCATATCATCATGTGATCATATTGGTTCATCGATCTTGACTTCACTTGCTTTTCACCGTTGCCTTCGTCTATTGGCGCCAAGTCTTGCTCAAGCTTCACCGCCATGCGGTCCATCACTCCAAAGCCTCCGACTTGCCCTTCATGCTTGCAACCGGTCCATCAAGCCAAGTCTTGTCTTGATCTTCTCCACCTTGATCACATGACTCAATGTCATGTCTCATGTGCAATAAGCTCCTTCATCATCACATGTGTGAGCTTTGCAACATCTCCACGCCATTTTCACCTTCATGGCATATGTTGCTCACACACATGTACCTGTGGACTAATCACCTGTGTATCTCATATAAACACAATTAGTCCACCTAGGTTGTCACTCAATTAACAAAACCACATAAGGACCATTCAACCGCCCACCCCCGTGCCTGCTGCACACAAGGCAGGGGATCGCCTGTGCCCGCGCTTGCTGCACGCTCAGACAGGGACCACCCACGCCCGCGCCTGCTACACATAAGGTAGGGACCACCCTCGCCCTCGCCTGCTGACGCATAGGGAGGGACCGCGCGCGCCCGCGCCTGCTACACACAAGGCAGGGGACCGCCCACGCCTGTTGCACCCACAGGCAGGGATCACCTACGCCCACGCCTACTGCACACAAGGTAGGAGATCGCCCGTGCCCACCCCTGTTGAATGGCACAATTTCATCACGGCTATACACATAAAAGTAAAGGTTGTCCTATACCCGATTCGGCAAGCCATTCTTACGCCAATAAATGTAACCACTAACAAGCTAGAAAAGGTCCTCATACTGAGCTAAAGCCAGAGCCATGTAGCCCTTACAGTTGTACTGTAAGTCCTGGATGATCACTTACAGATAAGTCCTTAGGGAGAGGAATCTAGAGCACCATAAAAACAGTCCAATGCTTAGCCCCCTTGTTCCATGTCGCTAAAAAGCATCTTTCAATGTTTATTGCATATTCTATTAGTCAAGTTACAAGATCATGGTTGTAGTTGAGCACTAGCATCATACTACCCAATGCAATAACCCATAGAAATCATGGCACAGGGTAACAAAGTACTAGGAAATCCTTAGTGGTAGTCAAGGTAGACACATGCAAGCATGAATTAAATGATTAAAGGTATATAGGACAACAAGAATGATCCCATGCTATACTTGCCTTTTACACTTGATCATATTTTTGTCATACTTTATTTCTGGTCATCACCTTCTAATCTTCAGTGCTCACATACGACTTTCGTTCTACTAGTAGCAAACATCACGCATAGGAAAACATGCAAGAAGCAAACATAGAAAACTAAGAACAATACACCACACAAGAGAGAACAACGTACTAAAAGAGAGCTAGTTGCTACGGTCACAAAAGCGCAAGAAACGCAAAAAATGAGTCTACGATTAAAAAGGAACAAAACTACCGAGTCTTACATTATATAAACAAAAAGGAACAACTAAAAGCTTGATTTATTTTAGTTAAAATAAAAACATGGAAGAGTCATTAATTCCGTTTAAACAAATCATATTTATACATAAAATTGAGGTGAAGCTAATCATATTTTATCTTATAAATATTATCACACAATTTATTAAGGAAGTTAAACTTTAATCTTTGCAAAATAAATAAGTATGTGAGAACATCTAAACAAGCTGTATATGATGCTTGTTTAAGCTAGGAAAATTAATAATTGAAAATCATATTTATATTAGCAATTAATAATCATATTAATATTTGTATATAAAACAACGAAGTAGAAAACCTATATTGATTTTAATTATAAAACTAGTTGCATTAACTTGAGTCAAGTTAAATATGACAAGATATCGTGGCTAACCCATGAACTACGATGAACGATCAGAGCTTAAAGGATGGAATGGTGATGAATTAAAGCTTTAGAATTTATTTATGGGGCAAAGCTTATATGTGCATGATGTTGACAATGATACAAGGAAGAAGAAAAGATAATAGCACACAGCTGCACATGAGGTTTTTTACGGATTCATATAAAACAAAGAACCTGTGCACTCTATGCATGATTCACGTAGGAACTGATGACAAAAGAATTAATATGGATCGAGTATTGGAGACCAAACCAAAGAATGCAGATTGGTTATTTTAATAGGAGGCTAAATCACGATTGATTGTCTGGATACTAAATATCATGAAAAAGTGCATAGAGGGAGGAAGAAAGATAATTATAGAAGAACTCACCAAAGGTGCAGGTAGACAACGTGCTGCTCAAGGCCGAAGCACGTACGCAAACATGCATCTATTGCTGGAAGGCGCAGAGGATGGTTGCATGCGTGCGGGCATACGGCAGGGCTCAAGGTGAGAATAGCCGGCACGAGCGGCGATAGACGCTGCGATCTAGGGCAGGAGAAGGAGTCAGTCTGTTCTGTTGCGAGAAAAAGAAACAAGAACATGATGCGGCCTTCAGCATGCTATATATGGCTAGCAGGGCACACGGCCGGAAAAAGAAAAACAAAAGGGAAACGGTCATACGGCGGCGGATTGATACAAACAAGGATGCTAAGATGTAGACAACGAAGAGAGGTACCTTGTGATGGCGGTGACTCGCCGGAAGAGTCATCGGAGTATGCCGACGGTGACATGACAGGAAGAGAGAAAATTCTAATTTACTATTCTAGGGATTTCCCAAACTAGGGGCTCCCCTTACGATAGTTTTGGTGTGCTTTGCCCAAGGGGTTGGTATAGATATATAGGGATAAAAACTCCCGACATTCACGTCAACTAGCGATATGGTATTAATTGATGTTGCATCATCCACCTACACTAATGGGCCTAAATAAACATTAAAGCCCATTAGTAAATAAAGACGTGTGTCTTTAGGATTTATTAGGATTATTGCACATGGGCTTTGAGCATTGGAAAAAATGAGAGATTTATTATTTTCAGAATTAATTAATTTCGTGGATAAAATAATTGCAGAAAAGTCTAGAATTATTATTTAAGCTACGAAAAATACTCCGAAAGCCTTGAAAATTCGGGAAAATTTCCCAGAGACATTATGGAACATGAGGAACCCAAATAAAGTATTTGGAGCCCATGATAAGATAATTTGGAGCAACTAAAAATTAAATTATGCTCGCAGATAAGTAGGAACAAGTTATAGAAAAAGCTAAAAAAATTCTCAAGAAGTTTATAGAGATTGATTGACGGACGAGGAACTGAAAGAAGTGATTTGCGTTACAAAGAAAAGATTTTAGGAAGCTCCCAATGAAAACATGAGCTGAGAAACAAGGAATTTGATTGTAGAAAAAGATAAAGGCGTGCCAGATAAGGAAAATCGACCTACTAAACACATTTTAAAGACTTTGCTCACTCACAGCACACAAAGAAGCAACAAGCAAACATCACAATAACCCATCAAATTAGTACAGAAAAGTTTGAAGATTCACATTCCTCCTATAACTAATTGACGCTAACTTAAACTAAACTTTGGAAATTTTATCCAAATATCAAAATATTTATTTTAATTAGTGTTTTCTATGCACAACCCAAAATCAGAAATTTTGGGGTGTGACAAACTACCCCACTTAACAGGAATCTCGTCCCGAGATTGGAAGAGGCTAGGGAGAAAAATAAAGATGATCTTCAAGTCTTCATACTTGTTTAATTGAGAGTGATGAGATATGAGACATGGATCAAGGGTAGCCAAAAGATGACAACAAAGATAAAGATTGGTCTTTCGCTCTTCGTGCCTCGTCTCGTGAGATACTCTAGACTTGATGATGTTGGCAGCTGACACTACCCCACTAAACAAGGGCCTTGCTTGGCACTGTAAACTTCCAGATCATCCTTCTCTTTTTTTGGAACAGTCGTGAGTACTTTCTTCCAGAGGTCACACACTCAGACAATACACCAAGCAACACAACAAACAAGACAAACATGCTTCACAACATCGACTCTACACATGCTTCTACAACAATGCTGGGCATCTTAAAGGGTAGATATAGATGATAAATGGCCATCGAAATTTTGAACTAGGTGAGATCAGAAAATTTTTGTAAAACAACTAAAACAAAAAGATCAAGGAGGTAAGCAGAAATAGCTCAAAGGAAGCTATCAAGAAGAGGGACAATATGATCATGATGAGAAATAGTCAGATCAATTGTCAAGGAGCTGGGAAATAGTTTTATAGCAAAATAGGTTTTTTTCTTAATCAACCAATGCTAAATAGGCATACGTCCTACAGTCAACACCGCTCTGATACCAATCTGTCACACCTAGTTTTAAAGACAAAACTGAGTACTAACTATATGTGTGCCCAGGAAGTCAAATCACACATATAGCGACAAATTACAATAGTATCAAGAGACAATACTTTATTATATAACGAAATATACTCATATTTAATACTTACATCAGAGTATCGCGGAACGGTAGATAATCTTTAGGCTCCATTCTTCATAGGGATAGCTGACTGGGGGTAACATATGCCTAGCACTTCTATTAGTCTTCTGGGAACTCCTCCGTAACCCCATCAATCTTCGAAGCAACTTTTTTAAAGTTTGGAGGTGTGGGGAAATAGCAAGGGTGAGCACATGTCGTACTCAGCAAATATAACATGGGGTTCATGAGGCTCAAAAGGCTGACACTGGTTTAACTGCGATTAGCTTTTAATGAGTCATCTTTTAGCAATTGGGTGGCAACAAGTTTATTCACAAGCCCATTAGTGAGCGTCTTCATCATCAGTATCATCAGTGTTCATCATCTATTTCGTAAGGGTTCCAAGGCCGTTCGTGACCATGAGCACAAGTGATATACCAGTTTTACACTCTACAGAAGATGTACACTTTCACTATGAGTCGTGATTTACCCTTTCGCCTAAGGTCGTGAGCCTCTTAACCCACTACCAAGGAAGGTCGGTAGGGTTCACTATAAAGCCTTTCAAAGGTTTATCTAACAAGTTAGGGCTATTAGATTCACTAGGCAAACAGATATAGGAACCCCCTATCGAATGGCACAATTTCATCACGGCTATACACATAAGAGTAGACGTTGTCCTATACCTGATTCGGCAAGCCATTCTTACGCCAATAAAGGTAACCACTAACAATCTAGAAAAATGTCCTCATACCGAGCTAAAGCTAGAGCCATGTAGCCCTCACAGTTATACTGTAAGTCCCGGATGATCACTTACAGATAAGTCCTTAGAGAGAGGAATCTAGAGCACCATAAAAATAGCCCAATGCTATAGTGTAGCACCCGATTTTAAGAACAAAACTAGATACACATCATATGTGAGCCTAGAAAGTCAAATCTTACATATAGCTACAAATAAGGGTAATATCGAAAGACAGTGCTCAATATATAACATACTTAGTATAAAGGATATAACCTTAGACAGCAAACAGTGAAAAGACAACTCCTATCATTGGGTGAAGACTCTAATTCCACAGGGACAACTGACTGGTTGATCACAAGCCTAATTCCTCAAAACTCTAGCAATCTAGTACCCATCCGGGATTTTTATCCAAGTATGTGAAAAGTAACAATGAATGAAGGAATAAGAAAAGATAATAACACGCAGCTGCACATGAGGTTTTATACGGATTCATATAAAAGAAAGAACCTATGCACTCTATGCATGATTCACGTGGGAACTGATGACAAAAGAATTAATATGGATCGAGTATTGGAGACCAAAAGAAAAAATGCAGATTGGTTATTTGAATAGCAGGCTAAATCCCGATTGATTGTCTGGATACTAAATATCATGAAAAAGTGCATAGAGGGAGGAAGAAAGATAATTATAGAAAAACTCACCAAAGGTGCAGGTAGCACTAGCACAAAAACAAGCTGTACTCCCGGTTGGGAAACTCCGGAAACCGGGAGCACGAATCCAGGACTAAAGGACCCCTCCTTTAGTCCCGGTTTCTCGACCGAAACTAAAGGTCCACCTTTAGTCCCGGTTGGTAATATCAACCGGGGCTAAAGAGGCCTCCTGGTCTGGCCACGTGGGCCGGTCCTTTAGTCCCGGTTGGTCAACCGGGACTAAAGGTTTTCTTTTTTTTTTCTTTTTTTGTTTCTATTTTCAATTGATGATTCATTTTGGTTTTCGAATAGGTTTTCGAATACGCATTCTACGCTGCTAATAATATACGTATTCTACACGTTTATAATGTTCGAACATTTTGTACAAACTAAACTATGAAACTAACGTATATATTACATGCATATACATATATTGTACATTATTTTATGTACATATAATATGTATGTATATATATATATATTATAAATAAAGCTTGCATTGTATATTCTATCATATCCTTGGGATAACAAATTCACTCCATCTGGTTTGGCTTCTATGTTTCGTTCATGTCATTGTAGAACTCGCCGGCGGGGTTTAAGACCTGGTCATTAAGAAATCCTGCTATGGTTTCTTGAATTGCTTTCAGTTGGTCACGTCGTATGACTTTTTCCTTAACCATAGAGTCTTCAATAAAAGTTAAAGGAAAAGTATTAATATATATATATATATATATATATATATATATATATATATATATGTGTGTGTGTGTGTGTGTGTTGGTCACGTGATTACTTATATATATGAGCAATAAAAGAAATTATGAATATATGAATATATTTATATAACGTACTTTGAGGATCTCTTCAGGAGTTCTTTTTGAGTACGCCATGATGAACTCGCAAACATAGTATCCGCAGTAGTTGGTCCCCTGTTCTTGCCTCAGAACCCACTTTTACGAGAGAAATGATCTGGTGAATTGAAAGCATGCACGGTGTTAATTGAATTATATATATATATATATATATATATATATATATATATATATATATATATATATATATATATATATATATATATATATATATATATATATATATATATATATATATATATATATATATATATAGGGAGAGGCTATTCAGCAGCCGGCTACAAAATAAGTTATTCTGTAGCCACCTCTATTTACCATAATTTTATATACTAATTTACCATAATGTCAATACATATTTACGATAGTTGGGTTACTATAACACATGGGAATATTTACCATAACGTTATAGTAAACCACTTAGTAAGGAGTTACTGTAAATCTCGTAAATTAACATAGTAATTATCGTAACTCAAAGTGGCTACAGAATAAGTTATTCTGGAGCCAGCTACAGGATAGTAGTTCTATATATATATATATATATATATATATATATATATATATATATATATATATATATATATATATATATATATATATATATATATATATATATAGCTAGTACTTAATTTGTGTGCGATTACATCCAGTGGTGCTTTGCAATGTTTCATGTGGTGTTCCTCAATGAAACTTTTCCAAACATTGCGCCCAATAAAATAAAAAATTAATTTGGCATTTAATAATTGTTGCAGTTAAGAGATCGGGGTATATATAGTTGCTAGAGAGACGCGGTGCAGGTAGACGATGTGCTGCTCAAGGCCGAAGCACGTACGCAAACATGCATCTCTTGCTGGAAGGCGCAGAGGATGGTTGCATGCGTGCGGGCATATGGCATGGCTCAAGATGAGAATAGCCGGCACGAGCGGTGATAGATGCTGCGATCTAGGGGAGGAGTAGGAGTCGATCTGTTCTGTTGCGAGAAAAAGAAACAAGAAGAGGACGCAGCCTTCAGCATGCTATATATGGCTAGCAGGGCACACGGCCGGAAAAAGAAAAACGAAGCGGAAACGGTCATACAGCGGCGGATTGATACAAACAAGGATGCTAAGATGTAGAGAACGAAGAGAGGTACCTTGTGATGGCGGTGACTCGCCGGAAGAGTCGTCGGAGTATGCCGACGGTGACATGACAGGAAGAGAGAAAATTCTAATTTACTATACTAGGGATTTCCCAAACTAGGGGTTCCCCTTACGATAGTTTTGGTGTGCTTTGCCCAAGGGGTTGGTACAGATATATAGGGATAAAAACTCTCGACATTCACGTCAACTAGCGATATGGTACTAATTGACGTTGCATCATCCACTTACACTAATGGGCCTAAATAAACATTAAAGCCCATTAGTAAATAAAGACGTGTGTCTTTAGGATTTATTAGGATTATTGCACATGGGCTTTGAGCATTGGAAAAAATGAGAGATTTATTATTTTTGGAATTAATTAATTTCATGGATAAAATAATTGTAGAAAAGTCTAGAATTATTATTTAAGCTACGAGGGGCGAGTGAATGAGCGGATAGGAGGTGGTCGTTGGGCTGGAGTCACGGCCCAATAACAGGAGCGTCTAGGCGGATGGACTCCCGCTTCCTAGAATTACCTGATTTATATGATACCGAATAAGTTTGACTAGAATAAATATATAATATAGTTTTATATTAAGCTTATTTGTGGACAGAAATATTGTTTCTATTTTTATAAATTTGGTTAATAAACTTAATAAAAGTTTAAGCGAGCCTACTATTTCTGCAACGATTATCGTGTAAGAGAGCTTGGTAATATGTATTATTTTGGTCTTATTATTTGTCATAATATTGCAAGGTATTCACGGTGGTATTATGAATTGTAGGATTTGGGGAGGTGCTATTTTTTCCGGTGGATCGATGTCCCTGCGTAGGTTGACCACAGGTTCCATCTTTTTACTAAGTGGCCGGGATGCGGTCAACTGCAGGAGGCGGTCAGGGAGGCAGCATGGACGCGGGCAGCGAGGCCAAGGACAGCAATGGTGGCGAGCGCGGCAGGGATTGCGGCGATGGCGGTGGTAAAATTGTGACAAAGAAAGGAGAAAGAGAGATGAAGGAAGGAAAGAAAAGAGAGAGAGGGGAAGGAAAAGGCTGTGTGGCCTGTATTTCTCGAGCTCAACACCTTGGGCCACGACGCTGAGCCTATGCCACGTCAGCGCCTTGTAAGGTGGCCACGCCAATCCGTGGCTCCAACCTCGGCGCTATGCACCATGACGCCGACCTCCTGGGTCCAAACACGGGTTTAAGACGCTCAGGGGTATAAATGTAAATATTTTTCAAAAAAGTCAAAAAATAAAAACCGGAAAGAAAAAACCTTTATATACATAATTCAAAACTTTACACTCAGAATTTATGAATCTTTCTATACATATCAAACATTATAGACCTAAATCCAAAACTTTGTAATTCGAAACTTTGCACTCCAAATTTAGAAACTTTCAACTATCATATTATAAACTTTGTACTCTAAGATTCAAAACTTTGTAAAATTTAAAATTTGCACTTTAAAGTTCAGGAACTTGGTACTAGCGCATTTCGAACATTGTACTACAAGATCCAAAAATTTTCGTTGCACTCATAGTTTAGGATCCTTCTACTAGAGTACTATATAAGCACATCGTAAACTTCTACTAGTATGTCATTAACTTTGTACACCTGGTTCCAACACTTTGTAATTCAAAACTTTATACTAGCGCATTTCAAACTTTATACTGCTATCCAACTCTAATTAAGTGGACAGCTCCGGTCATTTCGATGTACCTTAGCAAAGCCCAAATATAAAAAATGTAGTTATTGTTATGTTCCAACTATTTATCCCTAGTTAAATTTTCTGAAAGAAAGTAAGCAATATCATTTCTTTTTTTTAAGCAATACCATTTCATTTGTTAATAATAGTTATAGATGGCCATTTCACTTGGTTTTCATAGAAAAAGTACTTTCTTGTTTGTGCACATTGTGTGGTGCAGATAAACATTGTTGAACGGAATCAGATCCTCTAGCTTGACTTCACCCTGCAGTCAGGTCATCTGTACCGTCCACTGTTGATCCAACGATATCTCTGCCAAATGAAATACAGGCCGCACAAACTCAAGGCCCATCATAGCCCAGGTCTTGCCGAGAGGTTCCCACGGTGAAATCGCCGCCGTCTTCTTCCGGTCTGCAGACCGGAGTCCGAGAGCCACGCCGTCGCCATCCCCTCACCGAGAGCCGCAGCCTGACTGACGCTCTTGTTTGGAAAAATCTGGCCCTTGTTTAGTCAACCAAAATCTAAACTTTGGTACTATGCAAAAAAAATTCCCCGTTACATCAAACTTATGGTACATGCATGTAGTACTAAATGTTGACGAAATAAAAATCTAATTGCACAGTTTAGTCGTACTTTGTGAGACGAACGTTTTGACCCTAATTAGTCAACGATTGGACAATTATTACCAAATACAAACGAAATGCTACAGTGTACTACTGTACCGTGCAGTGATTCCGACGGCGCCAACTTTTATTTCGTTTGTATTTGGTAATAATTGTCCAATCGTTGATTAATTAAGCTCAAAACATTCGTCTCGCAGAGTACAACCAAACTGTGCAATTAGTTTTTGATTTCGTCAACATTTAGTACTCCATGCATGTACCGCAAGTTTGATGTGACGGGAAATCTTCTTTTTGCATAGTGTCAAAGTTGGAAATTTGGGGTGAACTAAACATGGCCTTAGTTCCCCAAACTCCCAACTTTGACACTATGCAAAAAGAAGATTCCCCATCACATCAAACTTGCGGTACATGTATGGAGTACTAATTGTAGATAAAATCAAAAACTAATTGAACAGTTTGGTTGAACTTTGCGAGACGAATCTTTTAAGCCTAATTAGTCAGTGTTTGGACAATAATTCACAAATACAAACGAAATTGCTACAATGTTTACCGTCACGTCAAACACTATGCAAATGCCGATTCCGGCCGAACTAAGCAAGGCCTTTATAGTACACCCTTGGGCCTTGGTGGTGGGTCTTCGATTGGTACATGCACACCCACAGAGTGCAGTGGGAATCTCTTGTGTTTTTTTTTATGAGCATATGCATGCGCTGTTTGCACGCAAATTATTTGCTCTCTCCTCTAGTGCGCATCTTGCTGTGGTTAGATTACTCAAAAAAAAGTGCTGATTTTACCAGCTTTCTGGAAAGCTAGCACAACTTGTTACTATCCTATTCCCTCGAAAATAAGAATTCTGAGGACTTTGTATATAGAAAAGTTAAGTTTTACAAATTTTGACCAACAATTAATCAAATTATATACAAGTTTATATAGGACATAAAACTTGAACCATAGATTTTTTTTGAAGTGTTTCAAATATGAAATTGATTCGTTAGCAATTGAAAACAAATTGTAAAAGAAATCGAAGGTCAAATCTGTGTATGACTTTTTCCTAATCAAAATAGGGTTACCATTTCCGAACGGACGAAGTACTAAACTTGCAAAGTTTATTAAAGATTAGTCCTTGGTACTCACTGTACTGAGAAGTTCATTCAATACAACATAAGTTCACACTAGGTTGTAAAGCATAGGCAAGCCAAATGTGGTGACTTGGAAAGAAAAGCGATGCATCTCCTAGCCTATACACTCTTCACCTAAATTATTTCTCAGGGGCTCAATGCATGCAAATACAACATTTGGCAATTTGGCTATTTTTGGGTATCAACATGCTCACACTATTTATTTTGTCTTCTGTTGTAGAGTATTGTTGTTTGGCACAAATATTTCATTCACATATAAACAACCATCCTACTTGTTGAAGCACTATATCTACTTTGTGGAAGACAAGCAGATGTTTCCTATTATGTGAACTGTTTGTGTCATAAGAGATTTTTTTTATAAAAGAATGGATGATTATAAGTGTAGCAATGATGATATGCTGGAGCGCATATTACAAGATCCCGATTCAATGCCAAGAGTTATGCAATTAGAATATTTGAAGAGGATCACAGATAATTTCTCTGATGAGCGATTACTCGGTGAAGGTGGGTTTGGTAAGTTTTATGAGGTAAGATTAAATGGTGATGTCTTTCCCTCCTCACATATTTGTGTAATCAACCTTATTTTTATTTATCCAGAAATCTGTATCCATGCATGTTAATATTAGAGTGTAAACAGGGAAAGCTTCAAAATGGGAAAATGATTGCCGTGAAGAAGTTTAACTTTAAACAGTTAACAAATCCAGATGTTCAGGAGAAGCTGTTTATGAATGAGGTGTTTCCACTTATGAGTCTCAGGCACCCCAATATAGTACGATGTGTAGGATATTGTTCCAAAAAAAGCAGCGAAATTGTAAAGCACAATGGAATTTTTGTTCTTGCGGAATTGCAGCCGGAGATGTTACTTTGCTTGGAGTATTTGACAATGGCCAGCCTCGATAAACATCTTAAAGGTATGGCAATAGTCTCTCTTCTTGTTTCAACTATTGGGATTTCATTTATGTGGTTTGTGAGCATCTCCACTACAGCAATACCACATTTTATCAACAAATATCATTAACTATTGAGAGAAAAAAACAAAATTTGAGCAAAAACTAGGTGCCTTTAGATTAAGAAAGCCAAACGACGCTAGACTAGCTGGTTAAGCGGTTCTGGCGGTACCCCTCAGGTCCTGAGTTCGAACTCCCGTGGGAGCGAATTTCAGGCTGAGGGTAAAAAATCCCCTCGCTCGCCCCAGACCAAAGCACAAGTAAAGAGATTGACGTCTCCCTGTGAATGGATGGGGCGGGGGTTTGGGAATTTTCTCGTTCTGTGTGAGAAGACCTTCTTAAGCACAATACCCATTGGATACTCCAGTGAGTCATCTAGTGTAACACCCGATGATCTAGTGGCATAAATCGTTGCCTCTATAAGAAGCTCCGATGCATAGTCTGGTGGTAGCATTGGATGATCTGGTGCCCTTACCTCAACTCACCGGAGAAACACATGTATCCGTAAGAAGGTCTGGTGGACCCATCCGGTGACTTCACCAGACAATCCGGGGACGCCCTTTGAACTTACTCGCTCGCTTAGCCCACATACAGTGCACAGGAGTGCACCAGATGCTCTGGTGCTCACCGCAGGCCTCTACCGGCAATGATATGCCACCGTTGGGCCGTGGCTCAACCCGGCAGTAGCCCCACTATATCATTGTTGATTTGTGATAAACCCGGTAATGTCCAAGCTACAGTATAAACCACAGCCCCATCTTTCACCTCCCTCCCATCCTGAACACACCCATCCAAGGAGGGATCTTTTCCCATCTCCAAATGCTCATGGACATGATCCCCTTGGTTTAAGGTGGGTATGAAACTCACAAACTATCACTGCCAGGTGGAGTCCAGTAGTGACCCTCATCCTATCACTGTCAGGTTGAGGCACTAACCAGCAGCAATAAGTACCTATCACTACCGGTTTGTGACACGGCTGTGATACTGTCATCCCATCACTACCGACTACTACCCTCTGGCACCTCAGTGATCCATGGATCTAGGGCATGTGTAGCTGTTTTGGTGGTTTTAGGATTGGGAAATTTTGATGTGGTGCATCCAATTTATGTGGAATTGACCATTTCACATCGTAAGTGGCCAAATTTGCTAGGCACCATTTTCGGTGTCAAACAGTCATATCTCTCCATTGTAAAATTTCCCAAAGAAAAAAAAAGGAAATGAGATTTATGAGTTGTTGTTTAATTGCAGATGATTGTTTTGGACTTGATTGGCGCACATGCTACAAAATAATTAAGGGGGTTTGTTGTGGTTTACATTACCTTCATGAGGAATGTAGACCTGAAAATAATAATGCTTTCATCATTCACTTGGACCTAAAACCTGCTAACATATTGCTCGATGAAAATATGGTGCCAAAACTTGCAGATTTTGGTCTACGAAACTCTTTTGTGATAAGAAAACTCAAACTTGCCCTAGTGGAGGAACACCGTAAGTTACTAATCTATTGATACTATATTGCTTACAAAATCTTTTTTTCTTTCTACCTTGCTTTAGCTTAACCCTTTAAAGTTGATGAAACACTGATGTCGTGATGCAGTGGTTACATGGCACCAGAATACATAGGTAAAGGTAAAATATCAACTAAGGCAGACATATACAGTTTGGGTGTAGTGATCATAGAGATCATAACAGGTCGCAAAGTCGATCCTGATATCGATCTTAACATCAAACAAGTAAGAAACTATTCTTTTACACATTCAATGTATCTGACTGTCCATTTTAATTATCTGTTTTGTTTTACCACTGCATAGTATCAAACTTTTGTTAATATTTTTCAGATAATTAACAAATGGAGAAACAGGTCAGCAGAAGCACTATCAGCAGTAGATTGCCAACACATAAGAAGTTGTCTTGAAATAGGTAAATGTTGCATCAAAAGCACACGAAATGAAAGGCCCACTACGAGGGAAATTATCACGAAGCTTAGTTTGGAAAGCATAGACTGCAGTCTCGACAGTGAAGAAGGGCCGCTTCGCAAAAATACAAAAAGAATTTGCGACACGCCTCCTGAAAACCAGGTATTATGATTTGAGAGAATCAATTAATTTGCTTGACGCCAATGTTCAATATGGGGCCCAGTTGGTGTTGGGAAAACACTCCTTCTGAAGGCGATCAACAATTCATTTGAAACAGGAAACTCCTTGATTCCCAGTTCATTAAAAAGAGGTCACCCTCCATTTGACTTCATTATCTACATGACAGCCTTAGAAGACTGTTCGGTGCAAAGTATCCAATCTGAAATTATTACATGGCTCCAAATGCAGGACCGCGGTGATTCAATAACCACTCAAGCCACCGGGATATCTAAATTCCTCTAGGATAAAAGTTTTCTTGTTTTGCTAGATGGCCTTCACTACAATTTGAACCTAGTAGCAGTTGGCCTACCACCACTAGGAAATCAAGGCCAATTGAAGCGAAAAGTTGTAATCACAACAAGATCACGAAGCTTGTGTGATCAGTGTGAACAGAGCTATAAATGTCCCCGGCCTGAAAATGAATGAAGCACTTCAGCTGTTCCAAGAATGTATTGGTAACAATAGTCTTTATTCTGAACCCTGCATCAGAACACTTGCAAAAGATCTCGTGGAGCAACTAAGAGCTCTACCATCAGAACTGATAAGAATAGGCAGCGCAATGCGCGGAAAACAGGAACCAGGACAGTGGCAGAATATCGTTGCTGTTGCCAAGGAATTGATGCATATCAAGGATCAAGAAGCATCATCGCTGGTATGTCTTTACAGTTAACTCAAATTTGGTAACAACATTTTTGCTAACTTATCTTTGTCACTAGTAACTAATATTAATTAATGCCTTCCAGACAGAAGGAATTGCTATTACAAAGCTTAAGCAATGTTTGCAAAACTTGCGTGGGAGGAGAAATGATGTCAATCACGAGATTGAGTTTGGAAAGCGAGAGGGCAAGGTAGCAACAAATCAGATTAACAACTGGCTGGCTAGCGTGGATACCAACATCTCTGTTGGGATGGTTATCTGTGAATCTGAGCAAAATGAGTTGAACTGGGATCTCAGTGTGATTGCAGTTGGCATGCTTCGTCGGCTCCAAGAATGTCTCAGTGGTCAACCCAACGTTGTTACAGTGGAAGCATTGCCACCTACCGTCCAAGAGATTCCATGTTCGTCCACAGAGCAGCAGCCTTCCAGAGATAAAATATTTGGAGAGGCTATGGAGTATATTAAGCATAGTTCAGTGGGTGTCAATGGAATCTGGGGACTGGGCGGAGTGGGCAAGACCCATCTTCTCACAAAGATCAACAATGCTTTTCTTGGGGACTCATTGTTTGATTATGTTGTCTTCGTTACGGCCTCCAAAGAGGGTTCAGTGGAAAAAATCCAAGACGAAATTGGCAAGAAGCTCAAGCTCAAGTGGGAAGGCGATGATGTTAAATCTCAAGCTAACAACATTTTTAAATCCCTGAAAACAATAAATTTTCTGATACTATTAGATGACGTTTGGAATCGGATTGATCTGGAAGCAGTTGGCATACCGTATCCCCTTGGAAGAAGCAAAGTGGTTCTCACAACAAGATCAAAAACGGTGTGTGGTCAAATGGACGTAAGAAAAGAGATCAACGTGGCATGCTTGCCAGATGATGAGGCCTGGCAGCTATTTCAAGACAAGGTCGGACAAGGGACTCTATCTTCCAGTCCTCGTATTGAAGCTCTTGCAAAGGAACTTGTGGAGGAACTGAAGGGCTTGCCATTAGCTTTGATAACTGTCGGAAGGGCAATGTACGGCAAAAGTAATCCAAAACAATGGGAATCTGCCATGCAACACATGAAACAGTCATGCTGTGGCGGGGATGATCAGGACCTCCGTATGGAAAATACTGTTTTCAGACGACTCAAGTTCAGTTATGATAGCCTAAGACATGAAAACTTGAGACAGTGTTTGTTGACTTGCTCACTATGGCCAGAGGATGAAGTGATTTCGACGGGGGATCTGATACGATGCTGGATTGGCTTAGGTCTAGTTGACGAGTGTAATATACATGGTTCCTACAGAAAAGCACATTCTCTAATAGGTGAACTTACAGCTGCATGTTTGTTAGGCAGTTGTGATACTGTGTTCCCACAGCTGCATATTTACATTCATGATAGAATATGCTTTAACCATCAGGAATTGCCAATTGAAGCTGGTGTTAAGATGCAAGATGTGATCCGTGATATGGCTATTTGGATATCTTGTGGCTGCAGTGACAACAAGGACAAGTGGGTGGTTCGTGCAGGAGTTGGTGCAAATCTGTCTATACGCACCATTCCTTGGCGCAGAGCCGAATGCATCTCATTAATGTTCAATGAAATCAAGGAGCTTCATCCGTTTACTGGCTCAACAAATCTCAAGAGGCTATACCTTCAACAGAATAGGTTGGATGAGAGGATATTTGGAGCCATTCAGAGTTTCACTGAGCTGACATACCTAGATCTAAGCCGCAACAGAATCAAGGAGATACCTGAAGAGTTATTTGCCTTGTAAACTTGGAGCATCTGGATTTGTCAGATATGGGCTAAGGGAAGTTCCCAAACGCCTTAGAGAACTTACTAAGCTTAAATTCTTATATCTAGCAGGCACAAGCATAGAGAGGATTCCGAAGGAGGTCATATCCTGTCTTACCGAATTGCAAGTGATTGACATAATGATAATTATGTCAATTGATTATAAGTCTAAAATAATGCAAGAGTTGTGCACCCTTCCAAACTTGAAAGCGGTTGATATGGTCGCTGAAGGTGATGATGGATATGAATCACAACGGAAGGCAGCTGGCATCCCCATTAGGGATTTGATCATATACGGATTGAAAGAAGCAAACAAGCACTACTGGAAACAGGACCTTTGCCGAGTGTCAAAAATCGGGCACTCGGCAAAGACCTTCTTTGTCGAGTGTCGCACTCGGCAAAGAATTGCACTCGGCAGAGAGTTCTTTGCCGAGTGCCGGGCACTCGGCAAAAAAGGACACTCGACAAAGGACTTCTTTGCTGAGTGCCAGGCTCTCGACAAAAGAGCGGCACTCGGCATAGGCTGCCCCACGTAACGGTGTTCAGCCACGTTCTTCTTTGCCGAGTGCCTGCTGTTAGGCACTCGGCAAAGATTTTTTTTTTGGAAAATACTTTGCTGTTAGGAATTAAAAAAATTATTTTTTTTAAAATTCCTTTGCCGAGTGCCCCTGTGAAGGCACTCGGCAAAGAGGAAATTTCTAAAAAAAAATTCAAAAACCTCTTTGCCGAGCACCTTATTCTTGGCACTCGGCAAAGACCCCCTTTGCCGAGTGCCATGCCCCGGCGCTCGGCAAAGTTTTTTTTTGTTTTTGGCCTCCAAATTTTTTGTGCAACCCTTTTTAAGTACCAGGAACTCCTCGTTAGAATTTGGGGATTTTTTATGGCTTTTTCATATATTTAGTTACTTTATTTCGTTTACTTGAATTTTTTTCGAAAAATATAAATTTGAACTGCACGTGCATCGAATAATGGAATTTAATGATTCAAAAAATAATATTCATGGTATTGAGTGTAGTGTGAGGCCGTATCCAGGAACGGACCCGAAATTTCAAACATCTTGTTCACGAAACATGACCATGAACTTGCAGACGAATTGTTTTTAAATTCTATAAAATGCAAACGAAGTTCGAAAATCATGAAACTTGTCGAGATGTCATGATATCGTATGTGGAGGATATGATAAAAATTGAGAAGGTTTGGTGCACGTTATCACGTACGATGCTTACAAACCAGGACATCTCCACATGTCATCTTTTGACTCGGCAAACAGGTTCTTTGCCGAGTGCCCAGCTGCCAGGCACTCGGCAAAGTGTTCCCTTTGCCGAGTGTCCGCGGGGACACTCGGCAAAGAGCGTGCCAAAAATTTTTAAAAAATGTTTGCCGAGTGCCTCTTCGCCCGGCACTCGGCAAAGTGGTATTTTTTAAAAAAACGATGCAGTGCGGTTTAGGGTTTAGATTTCAAAAAAAAGGAAAACACGTTTGTCGAGTGCCCCGATTTGGCACTCGACAAACCGGCCTCCTTTGCCGAGTGCCAGATCAGGGCACTCGGCAAACGGCCCATCCACTTAGACAAACCGGGCACCCTACACCCATTACCTCCCTCCATCCCACGCACGCACACATGTGCACCGCCGTCCCATCCCGCGCCGCCCCGCCCCGCGCTTGCCCCCACGCCCACTGGCCACCGGGCCGCCACCCTTCCCCACGCCGTGCGCCGCCCGCCACAGGCCCTCCCCATGCTGCGCGCCTGCCCCCGCCCTTGCCCAGCCTCGCCCCCACGCCCGCGTGTGGCCGAGCGTGGCCAGCTCGCCCACGCCAGCCCGCCAACGCCGGCGGGTGGAGGAGGGGAGGAGGAGGAGGAGGAGGAGGAGGGGAGGAGGAGGAGGAGGAAGAGGAGGGGAGGAGGAGGAGGAGGAAGAGAAGGAGGAGGAGCCAGCCCTGCCCTCGGCCGCACCCCGTGGACCGCTCACCCCGACGCCGCCCGTGCTCGACCCTGTTCCCGACTCCGGCGACCCCAACCCTGACCCCGACGCCGCCCGCCCCTACCCCTGGCGCTCGCCAGGTATGCCCTCTCTCTTGTTGTTGTCGTGGTAGTGATAGTTGTAGTAGTATTAGTTGTAGTAGTAGTGTTAGTGGTAGTAGTAGTATTAGAAGTAGTGGTAGTAGTAGTAGAACTAGTGGTAGTAGTAGTAGTAGAACTAGTGGTAGTAGTAGTAGAAGTAGTGGTAGTAGTAGTAGAACTAGTGGTAGTAGTAGTAGTAGAACTAGTGGTAGTAGTAGTAGCAATAGTGGAAGTAGTAGTAGAAGTAGTGGTACTACTTGGATATATTCTTCTGCATGGATTGATATCAAAACTACATGGCTTCTCTTGAGACATATGTGCTTGTCGGCCATCGTGCTGTTGTTTTTTGCAGGTTTTGGAAACCTCACTGTGCAGGGGAGGTTCTGCCGAATTTTTTTTAAAGGACAGTATTTTGTTCCATTTTTGTAGAGAAGAGCCCGTCGGAGCCGAGTTGGAGTTCCCGTCACCGTGCCGGTCTGCCTGCACCGCATCGCCTCGCTACTACACTGACCCACCATGGCCCTGCTAGACTGACTCCAGCGCCACCCTAGGTATAACCCCTCTTTCCGTATCATGGTCGTAGATCGCGTAACCCAGTTAGGCGTCTCCCGTTCGAAAGAGATATGGTTGGAGGTATGCAAATCTTTGCATATCTATGACCGTATCTGTTTCGGATTGTCCACGTATTTTGGACAGCCCACGGATGCATAGATGGGTTAGTTTCCATGGTCTGCTCCGGTCCGAGATAGAGTCTCGGCATCACCTCCCTGTTGTTCTCTGGATACACACTCTTCTTTGGCAGGACGTGTATCTAGAGAACAGTGGGGAGGTGCTGCCGAAATTCTATCTCGGATTGGAGTAGAGCATGGAAACTAACCTCATCTACGCACCCGCGGGTGGGATTAGGACCTATCCTCACCTATTAGATAGTAGGAACACCATGTAGATGCAATTGATGGTTACATTACTCGCTGATACATATGTTAGAGGATGGATGACCGTTAGTGGATGTACACGGGCTAGAGAAGTCAGAGTGATTACACCACGGAATGGATGAACAAGACCAATGCTTTCTTGAACAGTGCATTTGGCAAGGCTGCTAAAGGACATTGCCTAGTTTTGTGTCCCTGCAGCAAATGTGGAAACAGGAGAAGGGTAAACAAGGTGGAAATGGGTAAACATCTTGTGAAGAAAGGATTTATGCCGGACTACACCCGGTGGGTCCACCATGGTGAAGCCCATCGTATGAGACAGGAGGTGGTGAGACCACAGGTGGAGGCTTTTGATGCTGATGTCGGGGTAGCAGACATGTTAGATGACTTTCACCAAGGATAGTTCGATGAGGGACATGAGAAGGAGGAGATGGAGGCAGCCGCATAGGCGTTCTACGATAAGATGGACTCGGCACAGAAACCCCTTCACAAACGGTCAACGGTGTCTCAACTGGATGCCATTGGATGCTTAATGGGGTTGAAGTCCGAGTTAAACTTGAGTCGAGAAGGCTTCGATAAGATGTTAGCCGTGATTGGCACCTTGCTTTTGGAGGGCCATATTCTGCCAAAGAGCATGTATGAGTCACAGAAACTCCTTCGTGCACTTAAGATGCCGTATGAGCAGATACATGCTTGTCCGAAAGGGTGTGTCCTATTTAGGAAAGAACATGAGCATGCAAAGTTATGTCCAAAGTGTAAATCCTCCAGGTACCTAGAGGTAGACTCTAATGATGGCCAGAAGAGGCAACTTATGATCCCCGTGAAAATCCTACGGTACCTTCCGTTCCTACCGAGGATCCAACGGCTATACATGACTGAGGAATCCGCGAAACAGATGACATGGCACAAAAATGGCAACGATACAATCCTAACAAGATGGTACATCCATCCGATGGTGAAGCTTGGATCCGCTTTAATGACAAACATCGTGACAAAGCAGATGAGGCTCGTAATGTACGTGTCACGCTAGCAACAGATGGGTTCAATCCTTATGGAATGATGGCTGCCCCATATACATGTTGGCCCGTCTTCGTTATCCCCCTTAATCTCCCCCCCATGTTTCCTTTCAACGACATAATGTATTCTTGTCGTTGATAATTCCTGGACACCCAGGGAGTAATATGGGTGTGTTCATGGAGCCTATATTTGATGAATTGGTCCGTGCTTGGGACGAAGGGGTATGGACATACTATCAAGCTACAAAGACAACCTTCAAAATGCACGTTTGGTACCACTACTCCCTGCATGACTTCCTGGCGTGTGGGATATTCTGCGCCTGGTGTGTTCACGGGAAGTTTCCATGCCCAATATGCAAGGAAGGTGTGAGGTTCATTTGGTTGCAGAAGGGTGGCAAGTATTCGTCGTTCGACAGACATCGTCAATTCCTACCTCTTGACCATCCATTCAGACAAGACATCAAGAACTTTATGAAAGGTGTCAAAGTGACAAACCCTGCACCGCGGATGATGACTGGTGCCGAGGTTCATGCTCAAATAGATGCTCTCGTGCCCAATGAAGAAGGTGGTTTTGTGGGATATGGTGAGCAACATATGTGGACTCATATCTCGAGCATGACAAGGCTCCCCTATTTCGATGACCTTCTTCTGCCACATAACATTGATGTAATGCACACTAAAAAGAATGTCGCCGAGGCACTTTGGGCAACACTCATGGACACTGAAAAGTCTAAGGACAACCCTAAGGCTAGAGTGGACCTAGCAATGTTGTGCGATAGACCAAATCAAGAGATGCAGCCTCCTAGTTGTGGCAAGACCTAGATAAGGCCTAAGGCCGATTTCGTCTTGAAAAAGGACCAAAGGAGGGAAGTACTTGAATGGATCCAGATGCTAATGTTTCCTGATGGGTATGCAGCGAATCTAAAGAGGGGAGTGAACTTAGGCACTCTGTGAGTTAACGGGATGAAGAGTCATGACTACCACATATGGATTGAGTGGCTTCTTCTGGCGATGGTTCGAGGCTATGTCTCGGAGCATGTCTGGCAAGTGCTGGCGGAGTTGAGCTACTTATTCCGCCAGCTTTGTGCCAAGGAGCTCTCTCGGACCGTCATTGATGAGTTGGAAAAAGCGGCACCCATGTTGCTCTGTAAGTTGGAGAAGATCTTTCCACTCGGCTTCTTCTTACCGATGCAGCATTTGATTGTGCACCTCCCGTATGAGGCACGGATGGGGGGGCCATGTAGGACCGTTGGTGCTATTCAATTGAGAGATGTCTGAAGACTCTTCGCAAAAAATGTAGAAATAAAGCCAAAATTGAGGCTTCCATTGTAGAGGCATACATTCTAGAGGAGGTGTCGAACTTCATAGAGAAATACTACACTGAGAACCTTCCTAGTGTTTATAATCCACCCCCTTGTTACAATGCTGGCGAAAATGAATCGAACCTCAGCCTTTTCCAAGGGCAACTCGGAAGCGCAAGTGCATCGACCACTAAGCAATTGAAAAATGAAAAATGAAGAGTGGCGCAGTATCATGCCATATGTGTTGACTAACCTTGTCGAGGTGCAGTCGTTCATTGGGTAAGTTCTGAACGAACTTGTTTCATTTCACTATATGTCCTTATTTTTCGTCCAACCCCCTTGTTTCTCATTGGTACAGGGAATTTCTTCGTCAATTCTGGCATGGATCAAGGCAACCTACCTCGCAAGAAAATGATACCCTTCTTTCACAAGGTGCGGGACCAGAGAGCCCCGATTTCATTTGTTGGTTCAAACAAAAAGCCCAAACTGATGCGCCTATAAGTGACGAGCTGAGACAGGTTGCAAATGGTTGTGCCGTGTTTAAACTAGAATTTGGAAGAAGGATTTCAGAGGCTCGAAAGCTCCCAAAACCATGTCAGCAAGGAATCAATTGCATGTAGATCAAAAACAACGGATTCTAATACAGCACTAGAATCGGCTTTCTTCAGATAGCGCCAGCGGATAACGACATAAGCTATGATTGGTGCTGGGACGAGGCATGCTGGACTCTACAAAAAGGGAAATATTAGAGTCCAAGTTATCTTAAATTAGGAATGTTTTTATTTTTATGCCAAAGATTGTAACAAGTGATGCTCGAGTAGGATTCATGTCTAGACTCCGGATATAAATATCAAACCCCGGCTATTGTAAGAAGGGATCAATCAATCAAATACAAGTCAATTTACTTTTTCAGCTCCGGCCACCCCTTAGGAGTAGGAGTAGAGTAGATCCCGGTGAGTTCTTCAGCGAGTATGGCTGCATCGATCCGGTCAACCTCCGCTGCTTGTCTGTAAGTACCGTCATGGTTTATACCTCTGTTCGTATGGCTACATCGATCCGGTCGACCCCCACTATGACTCTGGTATAGGCTAGTTATCGACTCTTGCCTAGTTCAAGTATGGCCTATGTGATTCTGCCGCACGCCCCACTGCTTGAACTAGATCAAGGTCAAGTTATCGGCTCTACCTTTGAGTGGCAGTCTTTGGTAGATTCATTAAATTACCGATATTGCTTATTGCTTTTATTGTTTATCTAATTACAGCAATAATACGCTGCCCGATTGAGATTGATCTAGATCGCCCTTATATCTTATTTAACCCATCGTTTGCTAATCTAAAACTGATCTAATCTACATCTTGAACGATGAGTTATGTTTTTATCGGCTGTTTTATATCAATCTTAATCATGCATAGTGTGCGGTTAAGGCATGTTCGATCTTGAGTAGATCTATTGGTTAGCGCGAACCGTTCCATGGCCCGTTATCACGGCCTGTGGGATTCTGCCTCTCACCCCACTGTTAGCACCGTGGAGTGGGGATCGTTAGTTGATAGATCCGTTCCTAAGAAGGCATGACCTTAACTGTGCGCTATGCCTGAATTGGCTGTTTAGCCGATATCGAGCGCTCTCACGAATAGATCACATTACGAGACCATTGAAGTAGAGATAAGTTGAAAGATATGTTAGCCCCATGATCTTGTTATTGTATTATGGTCTACATGATTCTGCCTCATGCCCTACTGAAATTAGTAATGAGTTAGGGTCATCGAGTCTATTGTTGTTTCTACAGCCTGCATGATTCTGCCTCATGCCCCACTGGTCATAGCGATAGATGAGATCTAACATGTTCATTAGATTTATCTTTATTAGATGGTTGAGTGGTGTTGAATTGTTTCTTTACATAAATAGGAGTTTGGATATCTTTATAAACCGACCATCATCGATATCTTATTGCCATTGATTAATGTTTGCTTAAATGATATTTATTCTGAATGATAACCGATTCTTCTTACACAACCCCATAAGCTTTAACTGATTTATTCTTATGAATATGCTGGAATCGACTATTTAGTCGATCTCCTCTCATACCGGCTCTCAGAGCCACACATTCGGGACTGTCTGGCAACACCAGCATGTTTCGCCCTTAATTACTGATAAACTTTCTCTCCTTATCAATTGTAGGGTCAAATTGACTGGCACATCTCGGGAGGATTGCGCAAGATCGACCACCCTTGCGCTGAAGCTAAGCAGATCTGCTCCCTCAAGCGAACCCTTCCGGCTTGCTGCGTGTGTCCTCGGCACGGGATGCAATTCTATGTCGACACATGTTTCTGGCACACCCCGTGGGACCCCACAATCGTCATGGTAGTTCACAACAACGACAACATCCTTATGGTACATTATGAAGACCTACCTGATGAAGATAGGGATACCATCAACAAAGTTATGGAAGAATTTCAGAAGAAGTGTTTGTTGTCCTACACCAAAACACGTGACAACACAGTTATTCGGACATTTCTACTACCAAGAGTTCTACTACACAGACAGATAGATACAGTTGAAGCTAAAGACAGGCGTTTCTTTGCGGAAGCCATAGACAAATCTATTCATGATGCCCTATCAAGCCGCAATGAAGCTTTCATTGACTCATTTCACAACGCCATAAAAGAGGCGATTCATGGAATTCCAGTTAGTCAGGTTGGATCGACTTGTTACAACATTCTAGATCCGTTGACCCAAGGGACTAATCAAGTCAGCACCAGCCATCAAGAAGCAGCACCAGCTGGTAATGGTGAAGTCCAGACACTTCAAGGTTCATCTAAACAAACTCCAGGTACTACTACGAATCAGATACAGTACAATCCTAGACCGTCAATACAGCATGTGCAATAGCCGGCGGGGAAAAGTCAGAACCAGATGATCAATTTTGGCACATTAGGCCACATACCGTCGTCGGCTCAAAAAATAGCACCATCAATTCAAAGAATCCATAGAGATATAAATCCTTACGTCTATAATCAGAGACTTCAAGCAGCAAGTGAGCAGAAGACCCAGCAGATTGAGATTCCGCAAGGATATCACTATGGCACAGATTATAACACTCTCCACATGATGCCAAATCTAGGATATTAGGGCACACGGGATTTCAATCCATAGATAGGTCAGCAAGTACCGAGGAATCCAAATCCGTAAGTTGACGAGTTGTTGCTGAAGGTGACCGAGATGATGAAAAATCAGTTCGGCCTGAAGCCAAAAGGGCTGACCTTTTCATACAAATGCCCATATCCACAGTGGTATGATTTGGTCGCTCTTCCTACAAATTATAGGCTCCTAGAGTTCGCCAAGTTCACTGGTGAAGGTAGTACAAGCACAATAGAACATGTCAGTCAATATCTTACACAATTAGGCGAAGCATCGGTTGAGGATGCCCATCGAGTTTGTTTCTTCTCCTTATCCCTGTCAGGGCCAGCCTTCACTTGGTTCTCGTCACTACCAGTCAACTCCATCGCCAATTAGGCTGACCTGGAGAAGAAGTTTCATACATATTTTTACACTGGGACTGGCGAAAAGAAGATAACCGATTTGACAACCATGAGACAGAGGACTAATGAATCGGGCACTGAGTTTCTTCAGAGATTCCGAGAGACTAGGAACTTGTGCTTCTCATTGAGCTTGGCAGATGATTAGTTAGCTGCTCTAGCCATCCAGGGAATGCTGCCAATGTGGAAAGAAAAGTTGCTAGGGCAAGAGTTTGACAACTTGGGTCAGTTGGCTCAACGAGTGACAGTGCTCAATAGCCAATTCCAGAGTATGCACAGGGATACCCGATTCTAGAAGAATACCACAGTAGCCAAAGCTTATAATCCATATTCGATTGACGACGGCTATGAAGATGAAGAGGAAGAGGTTGCTGCAGCTGAATGGAATTGGGGCAAGAAGACAGTGATGGTGCCAAATCCTTGGGGAAGAGAAATCGAGGAGAGCTATGACTTTGATGTCATTAAATCGAACAAGCTCTTTGACTTCTTACTTGAGAAGGGCCAGATCAAATTGCCGGACAATCATGTTATGTTGCCCCTTGAACAGTTGAAAAATAAGAAGTTCTGCAAGTTCCATAATGCTACTTCTCATTCCACTAATGAGTGCAGAATTTTTCGGTAGCACATACAGAGAGCTATTCAGCAAGGGAGGCTCAAGTTCGATACACCTCGGAAAATGAAAGTTGATGATAATCCTTTCCCAGGAGATCAAAATATGGTTGATGTCGGGCTATTCAAAGGAAAAACTAAGGTTCTAACATTGGCCAAATCAAGAGAAGCTGGAACAGTTGATGAAACGACCTGATTTCTACGAGGGGAAATCCACAGAGTCGAAGTGTATTATGACCATTGTAGATCATATTACCCCAAATTCCAGTCGAATACCACATCCATACAACGATAATATCAGAGTACATAAAGTGTGGAATTACATAAATTATTACATCGCCACATTGGCAGAATCAAAAGTAGCATTTAATCAGAACAGCTTGAAGATAAGATCGCCAAACTCGAGTGTAGGAACGAACCCCTCAACCGTCAAACTCCTCAGAGCTATACTCCTCAACAGAACCTATGTGCCAAAATTTATCAGTACGATTTGTACTGGCCACTCCCACCCTATGAGCATTGCTTTGCAGAAATTGGATGCAAGTTGGATATAATAAAAAAGAACCTATAAGGCTGGGTTTTCCTATGTATTAGCATATCAAGTATTTAATAGTATAGTCAAGTTTTAACACCATTCCCACACACATTCCACCCCATTTTTGTCCAGAGCCAGGTTTCGATCCTAGGATCGGTATACCACCATCTCCATGTCATCACCATACCATCGCTCAGTCAATAGGCCAACTCCCTCTCGGCATTATCTCATGGCCCGTAGCCCCTGGCTACGACCGACACTCTCTCATGGGGGGAGAAGAGAAGGACTCATCTCACTATCTAGTTTAAGCGAAACCCAGGAAAGGTCCATAGTCGACAAGTCAGCATATGTATCGATCGATCAACCATACACTCTGCAGAGGTTTTACATAACCACAAGATCTGCCTTCTTCGCTGATCGTCGTCAACTAGGCTGATTCCGGCCGCTTGCTAGCCTAGGATAATGTCACTCTACCATTCAGCCCTGTTACACCCCAAGTCTAGTCTGGGATGGCTGAAACTATGAGTCATGAGCCAGGTCCACAAGGTCTCCATGAAGTCTCGGAAGGGTGTGGGGGAAATCCTCCGTGCCCCGTACCTCCTTACATTGTCCGCTATCAACCTAGCAGTAGTGGCAATATCCTACCAAGTAGTTCGGCCGTCCCGCACCATATAGGGTGAGTGGTACGTAAGGCTTCCTGGTGAATCTAAGTACTAGTAAGTCCTTAGGGATGACCAAGCCAGAATGTCTTCATCAGGGTTTCCATTTACCTCCACCCTGGGCTCCTCCCATCATAGGTTCACACCCAAGGCCACCTCATATACCATTTACCCACCACAGGTATCCATTTCCAGGGGTGCCCAGGTAGCACCACATAGCAAGACTTGCCCCAGGCTCGTCGTATACTCCAACTTGGTCGACACAACCCTTACCCTCCACACACCCAAGTCACACACACGCAGCACTCTCCCCATAGTCCAGATAACACCAGTTTCCACCACGCATCAATGTAGTACAAGCATAGTAGAAGTAATAAGCAATAAAATATAGCAGCAAGCGTGTGACTTAGCCTAATAGCAGGGTGAGCAGGGGTAAGGTTGCGTCAAGGTAAAGGCCGTCAAGAAAGCATACTACCACGCAAGTCCTATCATAGTGTGCATATAACGATAAAGTAAAGCAATAGCAGTTCTATTTTAGCCATGTGTAATAGGTGCTATGAGATTGGGTGGGATGTGGCACCTTCAGTGAGGTCGTCTCTGTACTCCTCACGGTACTCTCGGTCCTTGTCCATCTGGTTCTCCTCTGAGTCTGCAAATGATCGTATTATAGTCGCGTTAGCGACGTCTATAGAATAGCACAAAAAGCAATGAAGATTCAAAAGGACCAAATGCACTCAATCATAGGTTTATTGCGTAGAACTCGATTTTAGATGAATTTTGGTCCTGGTCTTGTATTTTTCTGAGTTCGCATGAATTAGTTATGAATTTCTGAAGTTTCAATCATTTCTGAAAATAATAAAGGCTGATTAATTCAGGGCTGACACGTGTCACGCTGTGACTGGTCCACGTGGCATGCTGACATCAGTATGACGTCAGCATGACGTCATCATCTCGGTTCTGTACTAACAGGTGGGGTCCCGCTGACGTCATCATGTCGCCAGCATGACATCATCTACGTCATCAGCAACTGACAGGTGGGACTAGGGGCTCTTGGTTCACTGACATGTGGCCTCGGTCAATGATCAACGTTGATCGGTCAATGGTCAATACAGGTTGGGCCTCGACTGGGCTAGTTGGGCCTGGATTTGGGCCAGGCTTGACCCGCCACATGGCACGCGCTGGTGCGGCCACATCGTCTTACTGGGCCACTAACGGGCTGTGGTCCACGGGCGCAGGCGAGGCGTGGCTCATGGTGAACCCGCCTGCGTTGGTCCATAGACCGCAGAGCTGGTCTATGAAGGACTTGGTCCACTTACTCCTTCCTAGGGTTTGGTTCACGTGCATGACGTGGTCGTGGTCGGAGCTCGGCGGAGCTGCTCGGGATGTGGTCGACGTGGTCGTGGTCGGTGCTCCACGGAGCTACTCGGGACGTGGTCGACGTGGTCGTGGTCAGTGCTCGGTGGAGCTGCTTGGGACGTGGTCGACGAGGGGGAAAATCCCCTACTCTTCCCCGACGGGGCTCCCGCCGGTGGTGAGGTCATCGGCGAGCCTTACCCACGGCGCTTGTGTTCAATTAAGGTAGGCAAAAGCGTCGCCAAGCCTCGGCGAGTGCAGCGGTGGGGTCAAGGTGGCGGCTGGGGCTTCCTAGGGTCCCGACCATGGTGAACGGCGACGTGGGTTCATCTGCGTGCATGGACAGGGCTACAGTGGTAGTGAGAGCCTAGTTGGAGGAGCGTGTGAGCTCCACGATGCTTCTACGGCCATGGTGGGTGTGTTGAAGGAGCTCCTGGTGCTCCCAGTGGCTTCGGCCATGGTGGTGGGGGCAAAACGGAGGCGGTGGTGCTCCAACGAGGTGCGGTGCGGCAACACAGGGCTCCAGTGGGCTTCTTCCTCGGCTAAAATGAGCACGGTGTGTCTCTCGTCATGGCAGAGCCAGTCGGGGTGTCAACGTCGCCTTTACCGCGACGTAGAAGACGCAGTGGTCTCGCCATGGTTGTGCTCTCGGCCATGGTGAGCGTGCCCATGCATATGCGCTCCTGTTCCGATGTACAGCGTCAAGGCTGGGTTCTCCTTTTGGCTGAGGGCAGCACGCACGGCGCGTCCTAGGTCTCGGCAGGTGTGGCCATGGCGGTCTCCCTAGCTAACCAGTTGGGCTAGGGAGGTGGTCTCAGCAAGATGGCTCACTGTAGGGTTCATGGCGGTAGGATGGTGGTGCGGTGGCAAGGTGAGGCCATGATGAGGTGATGCAGTGCCGTGCCGAGCAGCTACATCGCTGTAGCTGATCGGGGCGGCGCTCCTAGCTCCGGCGAGGTCCTCCCCATAGCGGCTTCCTTCTCCACCTTGCTTCTCCCTCCTCCCTCTCTCTCGGCTTGACGCTGTGTGGTGCTGTGCCACTAGCGGCGGCGGTGATCGGGCTGAGGGTTAGGGCTCACGGACGTTGGCTTTTATAGCTGAGCTCCAAGGGCTCCAATGGCAGACGGTGATCGGGCGGTGGTGATGCCTGCGGCACATCCGACGGTTCACGTGTGGTAGCGTAGGCACGGCGCAAGGGGAAACAGGGTCATGCGATGTGCGTGACCCTGGGCCCGCACCTGCTCTACGGTCGGCTCCTGGTCACGTGGCGGAGGAAACATGGGGAAGACGACGACGCTGTAGCTGGGCGGCTGACAGAGGGGGGCCCGTTTGTCAGCTTGTCCTGATGCGGCAGCGTGCGGTGCGTGACGGCTGATGGGTGGGTCTGGCTCGTCAGCAGCTTGTGCGCGCACGGGCGGTAGGGAGTTGCTGGGCCAGCTTCGTGGGCTACGCGCGGGGAAGGGCAGGCGAGGCTCGGCTGAGCTGCTGGGCCGGTCGAGGCAGGCTGGGCTGAGCTGCTGCCTCCCTCTTTTCTTTATTTTATCCTTTGAGTTGAGTATTAATTGTTTGAAGGTTTATCAATTATTAAAGGAGTTAGTCAAGTATCACATAAAGCAATGAAAATCCAAATAACATGTTACAATATTAATTATGCATGCAAGGTTTTACGTGTTGGGGATTTAAACACTCATATATGACCTGGGTCATGATATGGTTATGAAAATGACTACTTAGGTTATACTTACATGCAATACCTAGGGTTAGCTCCTACACATGGCACTCAACATTGCACGGGGTTAAAACAAAAAAAAAATTAGTTGGGATTTTTTGTGTGTGGATTTTTGGGTTGTTACAGTCCTACCCCCTTAACAGAATCTCGTCCCCGAGATTAAAGCGTAACGTACTCTTTGAAGAGATAAGGATATTATAGCTAGAGGTCAGACTCTTTCTCCCAAGTTGCTTCTCTCTCAGTGTGATTGCTCCATTGGACCTTGCACATGGGAATAGTTTTGCTTCGGGTTTCCTTGGTGTCTCTCCCCAGAATTTGGATAGGATGTTCTTTATACTCAAGAGTATCTTGAATGTCAAGTGTATCAGTTGGAACTACTTCATCGGGCACTCTCAAACACTTGCGTAGCTGTGAGACATGGAATACGGGATGTACACCCGCCAATTCCTCAGGTAGCTCAAGTTTGTAGGCGAGCTTTCCAATCCTCTTGCAAATCTTGTATGGGCCAATAAATCTAGGGGCAAGCTTTCCTTTCACATGGAATCTGACAGTTCCACGTAGTGGGGATACCTTGAGATAGACAAAGTCTCCCACCTTGAACTCAAGTTCTCTTCTTCTTTTGTCAGCATAGCTCTTGTATCGACTTTGAGCAATCCTCAAATTCTCCTTCACTTGAGCAACTCCTTCTTCTGCATCTTGGATCTTAGTAGAATCAAAGAACGATCTTTCACCTGGTTGAAACCACATCAAAGGTGTTTTACAAGGTCTGCCATACCGCGCTTCAAACGGCGACATCTTGATGCTGGCTTGGTAGCTGTTGTTGTAAGAGAACTTTGCGTATGGTAGGCATTTCTCCCAATCAGAGCCATAATTCAGTACACTAGCACAAAGCATATCTTCTAAGATTTGATTCACTCGTTCAGTCTATCCATCTGTCTGTGGGTGATAAGCGGTACTAAAATCAAGTTTGGTTCTGATGGACTTGTGCAAAGCTTCCCAAAATCAGGACACGAACTGAGGATCACGATTAGATACAATGCTAGAGGGAGCTCCATGCAGTCTGAGAATATGCTCAACATATAGATCTGCTAATTTTTCGATATCGGTCTTGGTCTTAACTAGTACAAAGTGAGCAATCTTGGTCAAACGATCGACAATCACCCAGATGGAATCATTGCCTTTCTGTGAACGGAGCAATCCAACTATGAAATCCATGGATATGCTCTCTCATTTCCACTCGGGAACGTCAAGAGGCTTCAATAATCCTACAGGCCTTTGATGTTCAGCCTTGACTCTATTACAGGTGTCATATCGTGCCACATGTCCCGCAATGTCTGTCTTCATGCCTTTCCACCAAAAGTGTTTCTTCAAGTCTTGATACATCTTTGAACCTCCAAGGTGAATACAGTACTTAGAATCATGAGCTTCTGACAGAATTTCCTCTCGTAGTGCTGGATCAGAAGGTACACAGATTCTATCCTTGAACCAGATGGTTCCTTGTTCATCTTCATGGTGGTTGGTCTTGTAGCCTAGTTTCATCAGACCACGGAGATATTCGATCTCTTCACAATTTTTCTGAGCTTGACGAATGCGATCTGTGAGATTATACTGTATGCGGAGCTCATTCAACAGGCCATGCGATAGTATCTCAAGCTAGAAATCTTCAATCTCTTCCTTGAGCTCAGGTGGTATGGATTCAGTGATCAAAGTGTGACAGTAACTCTTGCGACTGAGAGCATCTGCGACTACATTAGCTTTTTCTGGATGATAGTGAATTTCTAGCTCATAGTCCTTGATCAATTCTAGCCATCGGTGTTGCCTCATATTCAGATCTTCCTGAGTGAAAAAGTACTTCAAGCTCTTGTGATCGGTATAGATATCACACTTGTTGCCTATCATGTAGTGCCTCTAGATCTTCAAAGCATGCACAACTACTGCTAACTCAAGATCATGAGTTGGGTAACAGTTCTCATGTTCCTTCAACTATCAAGAAGCATATGCTATCACTCTTCCACCTTGCATCAATACACAACCAAGTCCTTGACGGGATGCATCACAATAGACCACGAAATCTTTGCTGATGTTAGGCAATGCTAGCACAGGAGTTGTGGTAAGCTTCTGTTTCAATTCCTGGAAGCTTTGTTCGCACTCGGGCATCCATTCAAACTCCTTAGTCTTCTTCAGAAGGTTGGTCATTGGACGGGCTATCTTGGAAAAGTTCTCGATGAATCGGCGGTAATATCCAGCCAATCCCAAGAAACTTCTAACTTCTGTCACATTACGGGGTTGATCCCATTCTTTCACAACTTCAATCTTAACTGGGTCAACTGCGACACCTTCGGCTAATAGTACATGGCCTAGGAAGGTAACTTTCTATAGCCAAAACTCGCATTTGCTGAACTTTGCGTAGAGCTGATGTTGGGCCAATTTCTCAAGCACAGTTCTTAGATGATGTTCATGTTCTTCGGCGGTGGGTGAATAAACAAGGATGTCATCAATGAATACTACCACAAACTTATCCAGATCATCCATGAAAACCTTATTCATCATGTTCATGAAGTAGGCGGGAGCATTCGTGAGTCCAAAGGACACCACAGTGAACTCAAATTGCCCATACCTAGTCACGAAAGCTGTCTTCGGGATGTCACTCTCTCGAATCTTCATCTGATGATAGCTAGATCTAAGATCAATCTTGGAGAAATACTTGGCACCTTGAAGCTGATCAAGCAAATCATTGATCCTTGGCAGGGGGTACTTGTTCTTGATGATGACTGCGTTCAAGTTCCGGTAATCAATGCACATTCTCATCGAGCCATCCTTCTTCTTAACAAACAGAATAGGGGATCCCCAGGGTGAAGCACTAGGTCTGATATATCCCTTCGAGATGAGCTCATCAAGCTGTCTCTTGAGCTCGGCCAGTTCGTCAACTGACATGTGATAGGGTCTCTTGGCAATAGGTCCTGTTCTCGGCAAAAGATCAATGATGAACTCTACATCATGGTCTGGTGGCATATCTGGTAATTCTTCAGGGAATACATCAGAATAGTCTCTGGCCATAGGCACATCATGAACTATCTTTTCTTCTTTTTGTGATTCTGAACTGGCTTTAAGGGCACATAGGATAGAAGTGGACTTTCTGGACTGAGGTTCACATCTAATAACTTGGCCCTATGGGTGGGTCACTTGGACGTATCTAGGTGAACATGATATGATACCTTGGTGAATGGTTAGCCAATCCATACCTAAGATGACATCTAGGCTTGTGGAAGGTAACAGGGTTAGGTCGACTTCAAAGATAAGACCCTCAATGGTAAGACTCACTCCCTTACAGATGTGGGTGCACTTTAGGTCTCCTAAAGGTGAGCTAGTGATGATAGGCTTTCCACGTGGGGTTATAGGCAGGTCATGCTCTCGTGCAAACTTGGATGACATGTAAGAACAAGTTGCTCCAGAGTCAAATAGAACTGATGCAGTATTGCCATTAACTAAAAACATACCATACACAACGTTAGGGGCAGCCTGTGCTTCCTCGGCATCCAGATGGTTGAGACGTCCACGAGTAGCAGATCCCTTGAACTGAGATGTAACACCCCGGTGTTACATTGTAATGTTTTGCTAAAACATCGTAGGAGCATCATGTATATGTGCATATGTGTGTAAATTGGAGTATAAATCAATATACGACATTTGAAACGTTTATCCAAAACGGGAAATAAATGTTAAGTTTCATGTCGCTTTATATTGTTTAGTATTCTAAACGGATTTTTATTAAATAAAAATGATGTAGATCGTGTATGTGAACTTTAATAAAATTTGTAGTACGTACTCAGTAGTCGACAATGAAACAGGTAGCTCGGAATTGGAATTCGACGCGAAACCGTTCGAAGTTTAAGTCATTTCGCGTAAGTTATAAATGGGTCGACGAAGCCACTTTTGGTAATTTGTAGAAAACCCGTGCACGTCATCTGCTTCGGACAAGCCATCACTGACCATGGTCACCACTGTGCCTTGGTTGCCTGCCACCGCACGCAAGCACACTGCGCACGAGTCCTATTAGCTCTGCACTCGCGTGGGTCGACCGCACAGACAGTCGCCTGGGCACGTCTCAATGTTTCCCATCGTCATGTGCACGCGTACCTTGCGTTAATGACCGTGGATGTGCCAACGCCACTGTCTCCGCTGTCGCCATGACCGACGGGACCTCTCATTTTAAATTCGCCATGACCGTAGCGCGTTAATGAAATTCGTCGCGTCCGTGGCTCCGCGAGACAGCCAGCAGCTTGATTGACACCACCTTGCCCATTGTAGCACCTCACTGTGCTTCAATTTTGGAAGCACAGCTCCGCCTGCTCCATAAGAACGAGGTGAACTGCGCCGTCGTCCATCCACTGAACCAGAGCATACCAGTTCAATTCACTGCACTGCTAGCTTCTCCTCCAGCTGCTCATCGCACTGCCCACTTCATTCAAAGCTCCACCGCCGTTTTGCGTCTTCTTCGTGGCCGGCGGAAGATCGCCCGAGCAGAGCCGGCGGTGCGTTACTGTTCATCTTAGCTTGCTGACATCATCATGACGTCACCCCTACGTCACACGTGTTTATGGCCGCTTTTCATGTAGGAAAATAAAGCTTGGAATACATTAGAAATACTCTGGGCCAGTTTCCCGCGCTTGCAACCGCGCTGGGCCGGCCTGCCTGCCACTGCCGCGCTGCTCGGCCCACTGCTGCGCTGCCTGCGTCCGGCCTGCTGGCCGCTGCCGCTGCTAGCCGCTGCCGCACGCGTGCACCGCGCGCTCGCTGGGCCGCGCTGGCCGCTGGGCCACGCCTGCGCTATCGCGCGCCTGCGCCCCCGCCGTGGGCCGGCCTGCCACGCGAGCTCGGCCGCTGTCGATGCTGCCGCCGCTTTGCCGCGCCCGCGTGCCTCGCTCGCTCGCGCCTGCCGCGTCGCGCGCGCGTCTGCCGTTGCTGGGCCGCGCCCGCGCGCCGCGCGTTGCTGGGCCTGCGCCGCGTCCGTGTCTGCCACGCTAGGACGCGCCCGCCTGCTGGGCTGCGCCGAGCCGCTGTGGGCCACGAATTAGAATTCGTTTTCTTAAGATCCAGAAGCATAGAAATGATTATTCAATTTAGTTTCAAGCTAAACTTCGATAATTAGTAGTAAATTGCATGGTTGTCCAAAAATAGTGAAACCAAGTTTGTTAGGTTCACAAAAATGCCATCTACCTGTTAGTACAGTTAGTTCACCATTAACTGTTAGGATGGTAGGCTCATAAGGTTAAGTAGAGAGCTTAGCGGTATATCGATCTTTAATTGCAGGATTTGTTGTGGTAAACCGGCAATAGTTTTAGCTTCGAAATTGTTACGGTAGGGTCCTTAGACCTTTACATACTTGCTGTAAAATAGGTAGCCGTAGAGCGAGTCGCTTAATGGCATAGTTATTATCCTTGCTTTAGGGTATGTATCGTAAACTGGCATTAGGAGTTGGAATATCCATAGTCACCGCAAGAATATATGACGCGTTCATACTTGTTAGTAGTGCTGGTACAAGCTTAGACTTTAGTGGGTAAACCTCACTTAGTAATTTAATAAGGGTACTTTTGCATTGAGAATTGTTGTTGCCATAGTGTTAATCATTGCATCGTCATTTCATGTAGATCACGAACAGGTAGACTGCGTAACCGTCGGTGAGCCGGAGTACGACGAGGTGATCGAGGAGTACGAGGAGGAGCTCTTCGCGCAGGAGGGAGCCCAGGAGCCTGTTGGTGCTGACTTTGCTGACCCGGCACCTGCTCAAGGCAAGCCCCGGTGCATAACCCCTATTTTTAAATGATCACTGAATATATTTATATGATATGCATTTACGTTACAGGCATTTTATGGAAACTACATGCATAGATATATCCACCATGAGTCCTACTAGTGCAGGTCGAGTAGCTGCTATGCTCAGGATGTCGGTAGCGTGAGTAACCTGCCGTTACTCGCAAATAGGTGATTACACTATGATATCATGATGAAATAATGGAAAGGAAAAATGGTGACCAGACAGGGATGTGGATTTGGTACTGGTGGGTGTGAGGGGTTGTGTCCTGCGGCCAACAGGGCATAGCTCGGTTACACTTTTTCCCTGTCTGTATCGATTAAGGACCGGTCGTTGCATATGACTCTAGGCAAGTCACAGACTATTGTCCCAAGCACATACTTGGGTATGGGCGCAGGGAAGACTTGCTGCTCTCTTGTCGCAGATCCGGCTCTTTCTGGACCGACTGATGGGAAGAGGAGGTGGTGGAGGTCCTTGCGCTGCACTAAGTCCGGGATTCAGGGGCGGGGGCTTGGAGTCCAAGTTTGGACGGGGACCTAGACACCCGGGACAGGAGAGTGGTGGGTTAGTCCTGCTTGTGCCTAGGGTACAAGCGGGGCGTGTGTCTTTGGGGCACCCAGCTGGGTACATTGATTCGCGAATCGCCGGGTTATCCGGTACGGCTTGTCTGCGGTTTAGCACCGTAGTAAGAACTGGAAGTGAAAAAGGAGAAGGAACAATATCGATTGCTCAACCCTTGCTTGAAAGTAGAACAGGTGCTTATATAGATTGACTAGATAAAACTTAATCCGGCTGATGATAATAATGTATCAATAAGGACTCACTATTAGTATTGCTTTTTGCTAAAAGAGAACCAGCAACCATAAAGCCTAGCATATTCCTTGGAGTCGGGAAAGTATTCCCACTGATCGGATAAGTCTTGCGAGTACATTGTGTACTCAGGGTTTATTTACCCCTGTTGCAGGTGATGCTTGAGGAGTTCCTTGTGTGGAGGATCCATCTGGTGGGCTCAGACGGAATCCTCGTTATCTTATCGCTAGATGTTATCTTTTAATATTCCGCTGTTTATCATTCCGCACTCTGTATTTGGTATTGTAATAATGTACTTTTAAGAAACTCTAATGTATGAGAAGGACTTGTGTTGTAACTCGTTTTCATTATTGGATCCTTGGGATAAATGTGGATCTTTCGGGCTCTCCCTCTGGGTGTGTCCGACGGATACCGCTCGTGGTAGTGGCTTTGGGGTGCTTAGTGTCTGGTGGAAGACGAGCACCTCCGTAAGCATGCTATTTCGGGTGGTTCTGCCATAGTTGGTACCAGAGCCAATAATGGTCATGAGTTCCTCACTCTTTTACAAAACTAAAAGTTTGACCAACAAAAGTTTTGCGAAAAGTAGGATGCGATTAAGTTAAGTTATATAAGTATAAGCCCTAGCTATATGGTGTATCTAGGATAGCGGCACTGGTTTTATCTAATCAGTTTTCTGCAGGTACACTGACTTACGTTGCGTAAGAAATCGCTTAGTATACGGAAAGTGAGTGGGCGATGTGACGAAAATGTTATGAACACCGCTATATTCCGGCTTGAGTGAACGTATAGGTCGAAGCATGCATCATATAGTAGCATCTTACTTGATCTAGGAATCCCCCTTCACGTATAATGAAAGTAGTAAATTGGTAGAACTAACTTAATGAATGCTTTAATAAATGTGCTGCCATTTCTTTAATCCCTGGATCCTGATCAGGAAGGTGTCCTAATGGTTGGTTCGTCTCTCTTACAGATGAATCTGAGGTCCGGACGTGGGAGCACTAGTTCGGGAGCGGCCAACGAGGGCCATGGTGACAGTGGTCGGGCCTTTAAGCGTGACGACGAGGGAGCTCGGGAGGTTCCACCTTTGGTTCCTCATCCTTTCCCGCCGCCGCCACCGCCTCCGCCGTTGTCCGCCGCGGAGGTCATGGTGGAGTTGTTGGCTGCTCGTCAGGAGTCAGCCGCTGCTCGTCAGGAGACAGCTCGTGCCATGGAGATTATGGCACAGGCCGTCGCGGGTCTCGCCCGTGGAGGCCCCGGAGGCAATGGTGGGAATGGGGGTGGTGCTCGCCGTCCTGAGGGACAGTCCTCTTACCAGGACTTCCTCAAGACCCACCCGCCCACGTTCACACCGTCGGATGATCCGTTGGAGGCGGAGCACTGGCTTCGCACACTGGAGCAGAAGTTTCGGCTGCTTGGAGTGGCCAACGTGCAGAAGGTGCACTTTGCGTCCCAGCAGCTTTTGGGGTCCACAGGTGCCTGGTGGGAGACTTTCCAGGCCGCGGAGCTGCCGGATCACCCGGCAACGTGGCAGGAGTTCTCCACCGCCTTCCGCGAGTTCTTCATACCTGCTGGTGTTATCCACTAGAAGGTGACCGAGTTCATGGAGCTGCGTCAGGGGAGCAGGACGGTAATGGAGTATGTGACCCAGTTTAACCACTTGGCTCAGTATGCTGGTAGTCAGGTGGACACGGATGACAAGAAGAAGGATCGCTTCTTTCGCGGTCTCACTCCTGCTCTTCAGGAGAAACTGTACCTGGGGAACTATCAGACCTTTGGGGCTCTGATGAACGCCGCCATTGCTCTTGAGGGTTTTCAGCGGGCATCTCAGGCGGATTGGAAGCGGAGGAGGGTGGCAGCTGGATCCTCCAGCCACCCTCATACTCAGAAGGTGCAAATTGTTAGGTGGGGGCCCTATCAACCATCCGGCGAGCCTCCATTCCGGTCACCCCAGCAGACATCACATATTTCTGCTACTCAGTACAAGGCACCTCAGCAGCAGGTGCAGCCCCAGCAGACTCAGGGACAGCAGGTCCCACCTCGTCAGGGATTCGGGAACAAGCCTGGTGCTTGTTTCAAGTGTGGCAAGGAGGGCCACTATGCCAGGGAGTGTCCTCAGCAGTAGACAGCTCAGCCGTCTCAGCCATCTGCAAATTCCAGGCTGATTAAGAGGACTTTTATCGAGAGGAAGGTGCCCAGCAGATCTGGTCAAGTGCACTTCACGGATGCTCAGCAGGTTGTGCATCAGGAAACAGTTATGGCTGGTATGTTTACCATCGAATCCCATCTAGCTTTGGTGTTGTTTGATTCTGGTGCATCGCATTCCTTTATGAGCATGGGGTTTGTAGAGCGGCACAACTTATCACTTGTGGCTATACCGTATGCCTATAAGATCCGTACTGCGGGTTCTCAGATGTTCATCAATACCCGCACAGATACAGTAAGTTTGGTATTAGCCACCCACACTTACCGTCTACAGTTCATGATAATGCCTGGGCAAGGCATTGATGTTATTCTTGGAATGAACTGGTTGCGGGCGTATGGGGTAGTATTGGATATGAAGAGAAGAAGTGTAGAGTTACGGCTTCCGTCTTCTGAGGATAGGATGTCTCTCATCATACCCTCAGAACCGGTCTTACCTGTTGCTGCCCATGCTGAAGCCGTTCCTGATCTTACCTCCATTCCAATAGTATGTGAGTTCCCAGATGTTTTCCCTGAAGATCTTCCTGGATTGCCACCGGACCGTGAGGTAGAATTCTCCATTGAGCTTGAGCCTGGTACTGCTCCTATCTCTAGGCGTCCATACCGCATGGCTCCGAGAGAACTGGCAGAAATGAAGAAACAACTGGAGGAGTTGATGGACAAGGGTTTCATCCGCCCAAGTTCTTCACCTTGGGGTTGCCCTGCAATTTTCGTGAAGAAGAAGGATGGTACTCTGCGGATGTGTGTGGATTACCGCCCTCTCAATGCGGTAACAGTTAAGAACAAGTATCCCTTGCCCCGCATAGATACTTTGTTTGATCAGTTAGCTGGTGCCATGGTGTTCTCGAAGATAGATCTCCGATCGGGCTACCATCAGATCAAGATCAGGCCACAGGATATACCAAGGACAGCTTTCTCTACTAGGTATGGGTTGTATGAGTACCTAGTGATGTCATTCGGTCTCATCAATGCCCCGGCTTTCTTCATGTACCTGATGAACTCAGTTTTCATGCCGGAGCTGGATAAGTTTGTGGTAGTTTTCATTGATGACATCTTAATCTATTCCAAGAATGAGGAAGAGCATGCCTGTCACCTCCGGATAATACTGACTTGGCTAAGGGAGCACCAGTTGTATGCTAAGTTCAGCAAGTATGAGTTTTGGTTAGATTGAGTGCAGTTTTTGGGACATGTGTTGACACCTAAAGGCGTTTCTGTAGATCCCAGCAAGGTGCAAGATGTATTAGATTGGAAGTCTCCTAGGTCTGTACACCAGATCCGTCAGTTCCTTGGGCTAGCTGGATACTATCGACGTTTCATCCCTGATTTCTCCAAGATAGCCTAGCCCATGACTAAGCTACTCTAGAAAGAAGCTAAGTTTGTTTGGAGTCCAGCTTGTGAAGAAGCTTTTCAGTCCCTGAAGACTTTTCTGACCACTGCTCCTGTATTGGCTCAACCTGATATTGAGAGGCCCTTTGATGTTTACTGTGATGCCTCAAAGACGGGTTTGGGGTGTGTGCTTATGCAAGAGGGGCGTGTGATAGCTTATGCTTCGCGCCAACTGAAGAAGCACGAGGTGAACTACCCTACCCATGATTTAGAGCTAGCTGCTGTAGTTCACTCTCTGAAGATTTGGAGGCATTATTTGTTGGGCAACAAAGTGCACATCTTCACTGACCACAAGAGCCTTAAGTATATTTTCACTCAGTCTGAGTTGAACATGAGACAAAGGAGATGGTTAGAGTTGATCAAGGATTATAATTTGGAAGTCCACTATCATCCAGGAAAAGCTAACGTGGTAGCTGATGCCTTAAGTCGTAAGTCGCATCAGGTTGAGGAAATACCCTTGTCACTTCACCACATAGAGGTGCTAGCTCAGATTGCATTGACCTCAGAGTTGCTAGAGCAAATCATTCGGGAACAGAAGGAAGACCCCGAAGAGATTCCTCACATCAAGAAGTTGCTAGCTGAAGGACGTGGACCTCATTTTAGCATTGATGAGATGGGGGTCGTGAGATACAAGAATAGACTGGTGGTTCTGTCTAATGAGGAGCTGAAAAGGAAGATTCTAAAAGAAGCCCATCATTCCAAGCTATCTATCCACCCTGGTAGCAACAAGATGTACCATGATCTACGTCAACTGTACTGGTGGTCTTACATGAAGCAAGATATCACCCAATTTGTTGCAGAGTGTGACACTTGTGGTAGGATCAAGGCAGATCATATGCGTACTCCTGGATATCTGCAGCCCTTGCCCATTCCTATTTGGAAGTGGGAGGATATTTCCTTGGATTTCATTGTGGGTTTACCCCGCACCTCCTCTGGCTTTGATTCTATTTGGGTCATTGTGGACCGTCTCACCAAGTCTGCCCACTTCCTTCCGGTGGACACTAGATACAATGCAAAGAAGTATGCGGAGTTATACTTTGATCGGATTGTGACCCTACATGGAGTTCCTCTCACCATCATCTCTGATAGAGGGTCAGTTTTTGTCTCTCGTTTCTGGGAGAAACTCCAGGAGTGTTTGGGTACTCGTCTTCTCAGAAGCTCGGCATACCACCCACAGACTGATGGTCAAACTGAAAGGGTGAACCAGGTGCTCGAGGATATGCTGCGGGCTTGTACCATCTCTTTTCCTGAGAAGTGGGATCATTGTTTAAAGCTGGTAGAATTTTCTTATAATAACAGTTATCAGGAGAGTATTCGCATGGCGCCATTTGAAGCTTTATATGGACAAAAGTGTAGGACGCCACTAAACTGGGTTGAAGTAGGAGACCGTGGGTACTTCAGGCCTGATTTCATAAAGGAGGCCCGAGAGAAAGTAAATATAATTCGTGAACACTTGAAGGCAGCTCAGACTCGACAGAAGGCTTACGCAGACAAGCGAAGAAGACCTTCGGAATTTGCAGCTAGAGATTTTGTGTATCTCAAGGTATCTCCTATGAGAGGGGTATATCGGTTTGGTGTCCATGGCAAGTTAGCCCCTCGGTATGTGGGTCCATACAAGGTGTTGCAGCAGTGTGGTCCCGTTGCTTATCGTCTCCAACTCCCGGAAATTCTCTCGGCAGTTCACAATGTATTTCACGTCTCACAACTGAAGAAATGCCTACGAGTTCCTGAAGAATCTGTGGAAATAGAAGGACTTCCGCTCCAACCTGATCTGTCTTATGTGGAGCATCCTATAAAAATCTTGGATGAGAAGGAGAGAGTGACCAGGAACAGGGTGATAAAGTTTTACAAGGTGCAATGGCAAAACCATTCAGAGGACGAAGCCACCTGGGAGCAAGAGAGCTACTTAACAAAGCATTACCCCCATCTCCTCTCTGGGTCGGATAGTTAGCGTTGCGCCAAATATATTTCCCTGTCTCTTTCTCACACTAGGCACATAAATCTCGGATCGAGATTTTCTTTTAGGGGGGTAGATTTGTAACACCCCGGTGTTACATTGTAATGTTTTGCTAAAACATCGCAGGAGCATCATGTATATGTGCATATGTGTGTAAATTGGAGTATAAATCAATATACGACATTTGAAACGTTTATCCGAAACGGGAAATAAATGTTAAGTTTCATGTCGCTTTATATTGTTTAGTATTCTAAACGGATTTTTATTAAATAAAAATGATGTAGATCGTGTATGTGAACTTTAATAAAATTTGTAGTACGTACTCAGTAGTCGACAATGAAACAGGTAGCTCAGAATTGGAATTCGACGCGAAACCGTTCGAAGTTTAAGTCATTTTGCGTAAGTTATAAATGGGTCGACGAAGCCACTTTTGGTAATTTGTAGAAAACCCGTGCACGTCATCTGCTTCGGACAAGCCATCACTGACCATGGTCACCACTGTGCCTTGGTTGCCTGCCACCGCACGCAAGCACACTGCGCACGAGTCCTATCAGCTCTGCACTCGCGTGGGTCGACCGCGCGGACAGTCGCCTGGGCACGTCTCAATGTTTCCCGTCGTCATGTGCACGCATACCTAGCGTTAATGACCGTGGATGTGCCAACGCCACTGTCTCCGCTGTCGCCATGACCGACGGGACCTCTCATTTTAAATTCGCCATGACCGTAGCGCGTTAATGAAATTCGTCGCGTCCGTGGCTCCGCGAGACAGCCAGTAGCTTGATTGACACCACCTTGCCCATTGTAGCACCTCACTGTGCTTCAATTTTGGAAGCACAGCTCCGCCTGCTCCATAAGAACGAGGTGAACTGCGCCGTCGTCCATCCACTGAACCAGAGCATACCAGTTCAATTCACTGCACTGCTAGCTTCTCCTCCAGCTGCTCATCGCACTGCCCACTTCATTCAAAGCTCCACCGCCATTTTGCGTCTTCTTCGTGGCCGGCGGAAGATCGCCCGAGCAGAGCCGGCGGTGCGTTACTGTTCATCTTAGCTTGCTGACATCATCATGACGTCACCCCTACGTCACACGTGTTTGTGGCCGCTTTTCATGTAGGAAAATAAAGCTTGGAATACATTAGAAATACTCTGGGCCAGTTTCCCGCGCTTGCAGCCGCGCTGGGCCGGCCTGCCTGCCACTGCCGCGCTGCTCGGCCCACTGCTACACTGCCTGCGTCCGGCCTGCTGGCCGTTGCCGCTGCTAGCCGCTGCCACACGCACGCACCGCGCGCTCGCTGGGCCGCGCTGGCCGCTGGGCCACGCCTGCTGCTACCGCGCGCCTGCGCCCCCGCCATGGGCCGGCCTACCGTGCGCGCTCGGCCCGCTGTCGCTGCTGCCGCCGCTGCCGCGCCCGCGTGCCCGCTCGCTCGCGCCTGCCGCGTCGCGCGCGCGTCTGCCGTTGCTGGGCCGCGCGCCGCGCGTTGCTGGGCCTGCGCCGCGTCCGCGCTGCCGCGCTGGGCCTGCGCCGCGTCCGCGTCTGCCGCGCTGGGCCGCGCCCGCCTGCTGGGCTGCGCCGAGCCGCTGTGGGCCGCGAATTAGAATTCGTTTTCTTAAGATCCAGAAGCATAGAAATGATTATTCAATTTAGTTTCAAGCTAAACTTTGATAATTAGTAGTAAATTGCATGGTTGTCCAAAAATAGTGAAACCAAGTTTGTTAGGTTCACAAAAATGCCATCTACCTGTTAGTACAGTTAGTTCACCATTAACTGTTAGGATGGTAGGCTCATAAGGTTAAAGTAGAGAGCTTAGCGGTATATCGATCTTTAATTGCAGGATTTGTTGTGGTAAACCGGCAATAGTTTTAGCTTCGAAATTGTTACGGTAGGGTCCTTAGACCTTTACATACTTGCTGTAAAATAGGTAGCCGTAGAGCGAGTCGCTTAATGGCATAGTTATTATCCTTGCTTTAGGGTATGTATTGTAAACTGGCATTAGGAGTTGGAATATCCGTAGTCACCGCAAGAATATATGACGCGTTCATACTTGTTAGTAGTGCTGGTACATAGCTTAGACTTTAGTGGGTAAACCTCACTTAGTAATTTAATAAGGGTACTTTTGCATTGAGAATTGTTGTTGCCATAGTGTTAATCATTGCATCGTCATTTCATGTAGATCACGAATAGGTAGACTGCGTAACCGTCGGTGAGCCGGAGTACGACGAGGTGATCGAGGAGTATGAGGAGCTCTTCGCGCAGGAGGGAGCCTAGGAGCCTGTTGGTGCTGACTTTGCTGACCCGGCACCTGCTCAAGGCAAGCCCCGGTGCATAACCCCTATTTTTAAATGATCACTGAATATATTTATATGATATGCATTTACGTTACAGGTATTTTATGGAAACTACATGCATAGATATATCCACCATGAGTCCTACTAGTGCAGGTCGAGTAGCTGCTATGCTCAGGATGTCGGTAGCGTGAGTAACCTACCGTTACTCGCAAATAGGTGATTACACTATGATATCATGATGAAATAATGGAAAGGAAAAATGGTGACCAGACAGGGATGTGGATTTGGTACTGGTGGGTGTGAGGGGTTGTGTCCTGCGGCCAACAGGGCATAGCTCGGTTACACTTTTTCCCTGTCTGTGTCGATTAAGGACCGGTCATTGCATATGACTCTAGGCAAGTCACAGACTATTGTCCCGAGCACATACTTGGGTATGGGCGCAGGGAAGACTTGCTGCTCTCTTGTCGCGGATCTGGCTCTTTCTGGACCGACTGATGGGAAGAGGAGGTGGTGGAGGTCCTTGCGCCGCACTGAGTCCGGGATTCAGGGGCGGGGGCTTGGAGTCCAAGTTTGGACGGGGACCTGGACACCCAAGACAGGAGAGTGGTGGGTTAGTCCTGCTTGTGCCTGGGGTACAAGCGGGGCGTGTGTCTTCGGGGCACCCAGCTGGGTACATTGATTCGCGAATCGCCGGGTTATCCGGTACGGCTTGTCTGCGGTTTAGCACCGTAGTAAGAACTGGAAGTGAAAAAGGAGAAGGAACAATATCGATTGCTCAACCCTTGCTTGAAAGTAGAACAGGTGCTTATATAGATTGACTAGATAAAAACTTAATCCGGCTGATGATAATAATGTATCAATAAGGACTCACTATTAGTATTGCTTTTTGCTAAAAGAGAACCAGCAACCATAAAGCCTAGCATATTCCTTGGAGTCGGGAAAGTATTCCCACTGATCGGATAAGTCTTGTGAGTACATTGTGTACTCAGGGTTTATTTACCCCTGTTGCAGGTGATGCTTGAGGAGTTCCTTGTGTGGAGGATCCATCTAGTGGGCTCAGACGGAATCCTCGTTATCTTATCGCTAGATGTTATCTTTTAATATTCCGCTGTTTATCATTCCGCACTCTGTATTTGGTATTGTAATAATGTACTTTTAAGAAACTCTAATGTATGAGATGGACTTGTGTTGTAACTCGTTTTCATTATTGGATCCTTGGGATAAATGTGGATCTTTCGGGCTCTCCCTCTGGGTGTGTCCGACGGATACCGCTCGTGGTAGTGGCTTTTGGGGTGCTTAGTGTCTGGTGGAAGACGAGCACCTCCGTAAGTATGCTATTTCGGGTGGTTCTGCCACATGAGACTTCTGAGCGGCTAAGTTCTGAGGGCACTCAGCGGCTTTGTGACCTGATTGGCCACAAGCAAAGCAGGTGAAAGGCGCACCGCCTGTAGGGGTTGGCGCGGGTGCCTTCCAGTTTCTAGTGCTTGGTGCAAAGTGGTTCTGTGCTAGGCGTTCATTTGCTGAGCGGGAACTGTTGAAACGGTCCTAAGTGTTGCGGTCCTGAGCATAACGGTCCTGGGTGTAACGATCCTGAGCAGGGCGGGAGTATTTGGTGGTGTACCCTCCACCACCCCTACTCGATCTAGGGCTATCATCCCTGTTATGGCGAGAGCGTTCCCTAGATGGTGCATCTCTGTGGAACCTCTTGTGATCATGGCCACGGAAGGACTCCTCAGGCTTACGCTTCCTCTCCCTATACTCCTCTCTAGCTTCAGCACGGTCCTTCTCGATCTAGATGCAGCGATCCACCAGAGCACGCAGCGTGCTACTCTCAATACCGCCAAACTTCAGCTTGATGTGTGGGTTAAGTCCCTTGCGGTAATAGTACAGCTTCTCCTTCTCATAGTTCACAACATAGGAAGGTGTATAGCGTAGAAGGTTGGTGAAACGAGTAGTGTACTCAGTCACCCTATCCTTTCCCATCTTGATGTTGTGGAACTCCTTGGCTTTGGCCTCCATGATACCCTTAGGAATGTGATACTCAGTGAATGCTTTGGTGAACTCATCCCACGAGATGTTGGTAGGGTCCTCATGGGAATCACTGAAACTGTCCCACTAAGCACGTGCTGCACCTGTGAGCTAGTGTGTGGCAGCTCCAACACACTCATCGTCGGTGAAAGTAGTGAGGTCAAGCTTCTTCTCCATCTCCTTGAGCCAGTCATCGGCTACAAGCGGGTCAGGGTCAATGCCATCATAGGTAGGTGGCCTTAGCTTTAGAAATCCCTCCAGCTTCCTATGGAAGTCATTCTGCTGACCTCCCTGGCGATGGTTTGCTCCATCAATAAGAGCTGCAAGAAGCTGGGTCTATTGTGCCATCACTTCTGCCAGGTTCGGTGGTGGTGGTGGCGGAATGTTCTCCTCAACAAGCGGCGGGGTATTCTCCAGGTTGAAGGGTATCCCTCCACGTCCATGGCCACAGCCACGGCCATGGTTGTTGCCACCATGCCCCCCGTTTGGTTTGACTGGTTCGAGGGTGGGCGCACGTCCATGGTTCATTAGGTGATCAGATCGGCGGTTCGGCATCTGCAACACGGATCATAGGAATTTTAGTGTTTGTGCCATAAGTGCGTATAATTCAGTATGATTATATGATTTTGACGATTTAAAGAAAAACATTTATACTATCCAACACTCATTACAAAGAAGCAATAAGATCCATAAGATGCAATAAGATCCAAAACATTCATTACATGGGTTTTATTACATAGCATCATCTCCAGTAGCTACACTTGAAGACTCGCGAGAATCGTACTACGCATGGTGTCTCATATTACATCTCATAAGGGGTACATCATGGGGTACAACTTATGGAAGCCACTGGCATGACTCATGACCACGCAGGGTCATCTACTCTAACTCGTACACCGTAGCTGGGATACAACTGTTCTCGATCTCGATCTCCTCATCAGACTTGTGAAGTTGGGACATACTTCAAGGCCTCAGTGAGCTCCTTCGTAGGCTTGGCTCTGGTAGGGTAGGGCAAGCGTCTAGGTTGAGGCGAGTTAGGGCTAACTCAAACTCCTCTATCCTAGGCTTCATTTTGCTGCGAATCTCCTTAGGTAGCTGATCCCACATACCCTTCATCTTCCTGAGGCGCTTCTTGTCAGACTTCTACCAAGCCTGCCAAGTCCTCTCACACTTGTCCTATAGGTACTCATTCTGCCTGAGTGCCTCGATCAGGTGACCCTGATTGTGAACGGCCTTCTTCTTGAACTCCTCTAGCTCCTGAGTCATGGTCTTGTTCTTAGATTGGACTTTCAGCATATCAATCCCCTAAAACCTCTCTCTGTCTCCTCGGTGGTTGAACTCAGCCTTCCTATCGTCCAACTCTCTCTGCAACTCCAAGACCTTGCTGTCGAGGTAGCAGTTCCTATTGCCTAGGTCGGTGGCTTTGTCCTGTAAGTCAGTGACCTTGGCTCTGTGGACTTCTTCATGATGGTTGGGCTCATCCTGTATCTTGGCATCTATCTCAAGTAGACTAGCTCGCTCCTATGCTCCCTGCGAGTCTTGCTCCTAGTACTCCCACAGAAGGGCCAGGTCCTGACGTCTCTTCTGCTCAAGCTAGGTCACGTACCTGTCCTGCTCTAGTAGGTGGATAGCCAAGACGCGAAGGCATCTGATCTCCTCGGCAAAGATAACTCTACCGGCTACGAAACTCTGCTCACTAGGGGTAAGGCTAAGGTCGAGGGCCTGGGGAAGTAGACGGAACTCTGTCGTCTTCAGGTGCTCGTAGTGGTCCCTCATCACTCTATGAAGTGCCTTATGTGAGACAGCTCATAGTCCCTCCTTGACCGTGTCCTCTATAGTCAACTCAGTGAAAGCTAGGATAGAAGGTAAGGTAGTGCTAGCTGAGAACTCGACTAAGGTGACAATCGGTCCTTTGATTCCTCCTTCCTAAGCTGACTTCCCAGTGCAGGTGATCTTGATGCGCTCGTCAGGGACTCCTAACATGCCGAGAATTCGGCAGAGGGTCTATGCAAAACCCCCGAGCTCACGTAGGTCAAAGGTAAGCTTGGCGTGGTCCAGAGGTAGCGGTCCCAGAGGTGGCCATTCGATGTTCGTCGCCATCTTCGTGTTTTAAGGAAACAGGTGTTAGCAGGTCAATAAATAGATAAGCCTTGCATAAAAGTGAATGCAGGGTCGGTATATAACCGAAAGAAGGGTTGTTCACATCCTATTCTATCGTCCATTTCTAAGGGTTTCGTCCTAGGGTCAAGTATGGCTCTGATACCAACTGGAACGACCTGATTTCCGTGAGGGGAAATCCATAGAGTCGAAGTGTATTATGACCGTTGTAGATCATATTACCCCAAATTCCAATCGAATACCACATCCATACAACGATAATATCATAGTACATAAAGTGCGGAATTACATAAATTTTTACATCGCCGCATTGGCGGAATCAAAAGTAGCATTTAATCAGAATAGCTTGAAGATAAGATCGCCAAACTCGAGCATAGGATCGAACCCCTCAACCGTCAAACTCCTCAGAGCTATACTCCTCAGCAGAACCTGTGTGCCAAAATTTATCAGTACGATTTGTACTGGCCACTCCCACCCTATGAGCATTGCTTTGTGGAAATTGGATGCAAGTTGGATATAATAAAAAAGAACCTATAAGGCTGGGTTTTCCTATGTATTAGCATATCAAGTATTTAATAGTATAGTCAAGTTTTAACTCCATTCCCACACACATTCCACCCCATTTCCGTCCAGAGCTAGGTTTCGATCCTGGGATTGGTATACCACCATCTCCATGTCATCACCATACCATCGCTCAGTTGATAGGCCAACTCCCTCTTAGCACTGTCTCATGGCCCGTAGCCCCTGGCTACGACCGACACTCTCTCATGGGGGAAGAAGAGAAGGACTCATCTCACTATCTAGTTTAAGCGAAACCCAGGAAAGGTCCATAGCCAACAAGTCAGCATATGTATCGATTGATCAACCATACACTCTGCAGAGGTTTTACATAACCACAAGATCTGCCTTCTTCGCTGATCGTCGTCAACTAGGCTAATTCCGGCCGCTTGCTAGCCGAGGATAATGCCACTCTACCATTCAGCCCTAGTACACCCCAAGTCTAGTCTGGGGTGGCTAAAACTGTGAGTCATGAGCTGGGTCCACAAGGTCTCCATGAAGTCTCGGAAGGGTGTGGGGGAAATCCTCCGTGCCCCATACCTCTTTACACTGTCTGCTGTCAACCAAGCAGTAGTGGCAATATCCTACCAAGTAGTCTGGCCGTCCCGGTGAATCTGAGTACTAGTAAGTCCATAGGGATGACCAAGCCAGAATGTCTTCATTAGGGTTTCCATTTACCGTGCCACCACAGCACCTCCACCCTGGGCTCCTCCCATCACAGGTTCACACCCAGGGCCACCTCATATACCATTTACCCACCATAGGTATCCATTTCTAGGGGTTCCCAGGTAGCACCACATAGCAAGACTTGCCCCAGGCTCATCGTATACTCCAACTTGGTCAACACAACCCTTACCCTCCACACACCCAAGTCACACACACGCAGCACTCTCCCCATAGTCCAGATAACACCAGTTTCCACCACGCATCAATGTAGTACAAGCGTAGTAGAAGTAATAAGCAATGAAATATAGCAGCAAGCGTGTGACTTAGCCTAACAGCAGGGTGAGCAGGGGTAAGGTTGCGTCAAGGTAAAGGCCGTCAAGAAAGCATACTACCATGCAAGTCCTATCATAGTGTGCATATAACAATAAAGTAAAGTAATAGCAGTTCTATTTTAGCCATGCGTAATAGGTGCTACGAGATTGGGTGGGATGTGGCACCTTTAGTGAGGTCGTCTCCATACTCCTCACGGTACTCTCGGTCCTCGTCCGTCTGGTTCTCCTCCGAGTCTACAAATGATTGTATTATAGTTGCGTTAGCGACGTCTATAGAATAGCACAAAAAGCAATGAGGATTCAAAAGAGCCAAATGCACTCAATCATAGGTTTATTGCGTAGAACTCGATTTTAGATGAATTTTGGTCCTGATCTTGTATTTTTCTGAGTTCGCATGAATTAGTTATGAATTTCCAAAGTTTCAATCATTTCTGAAAATAATAAAGGCTGATTAATTCAGGGCTGACACGTGTCACGCTGTGACTGGTCCACATGGCATGCTGACATTAGTATGACATCAGCATGATGCCATCATCTCGGTTCTGTACTGACAGGTGGGGTCCCACTGACGTCATCATGTCGCTAGCATGACATCATCTACGTCATCAGCTACTGACAGGTGGGACCAAGGGCTCTTGGATCACTGACATGTGGCCCCGGTCAACGATCAATGTTGACCGGTCAATGGTCAATATAGGCCAGGCCTCGACTGGGCTGGTTGGGCCTGGATTTGGGCTAGGCTTGGCCCACCATGTGGCGCGTGCTGGTGCGGCCACATCGTCTTACTGGGCCACCAACGGGCTATGGTCCACGAGCGCAGGCGAGGCATGGCTCATGGTGAACCCGCCTGCGTTGGTCCATAGACCGCAGAGCTGGTCTATGAAGGACTTGGTCCACTTACTCCTTCCCAGGGTTTGGTTCACGTGCACTACGTGGTCGTGGTCGGAGCTCGGCGAAGCTGCTCGGGATGTGATCGACATGGTCGTGGTCGGTGCTCGGCAGAGCTGCTCAGGACGTTATCGACATGGTCATGGTCAGTGCTCGACAGAGCTGCTCGAGACGTGGTCGACGTGGTCGTGGTCGGTGCTCGGCGAAGCTGCTCGGGACGTGGTCGATGAGGGGGAAAATCCCCTACTCTTCCCCGACGGGGCTCCCGCTGGTGGTGAGGTCACAGATGAGCCTTACCTGCAGCGCTGGTGTTCAATTAAGGTAGGCAAAAGCGTTGCCAAGCCTCGGCGAGTGTAGGGGTGGGGTCAAGGTGGCGGCTGGGGCTTCCTAGGGTCCTGGCCATGGTGAACGGCGGTGTGGGTTCGTCGGCGTGCATGGACAGGGCTGTAGTGGTAGCGAGAGCCTAGTTGGAGGAGCGTGTGAGCTCCACGGTGCTTCTACGGCCATGGTGGGTGTGCTAAAGGAGCTCCTGGTGCTCCTAGTGGCTCCGACCATGGTGGTGGGGGCAAAACAGAGGCGGTGGTGCTCCGACGAGGTGCGGTACGGCAACACAGGGCTCCGGTGGGCTTCTTCCTCGACTAAGATGAGCACGGTGTGTCTCTCATCATGGCAGAGCCAGTCAAGGTGTCAACATCGCCTTTACCGTGACGTAGAAGATGTGGTGGTCTTGCCATGGTTGTGCTCTCGGCCATGGTGAGCGTGCCCGTGCATGTGCGCTCCTATTCCGTTGTACAGCGTCATGGCTGGGTTCTCCTTTTGGCTGATGGCAGCATGCACGGCGTGTCCTGGGTCTCGGCAGGCATGGCCATGGCGGTCTCCCTAGCTAACCAGTTGGGCTAGGGAGGTGGTCTCAGCAAGATGGCTCACTGTAGGGTTCGTGGCGGTAGGATGGTGGTGCGGTGGCGAGGTGAGGCCGTGATGAGGTGATGCAGTGCCATGCCGAGCAGCTACATCGCTATAGCTGATCAGGGCGGTGCTCCTGGCTCCGGCGAGGTCCTCCCCGCAGCAGCTTCCTTCTCCACCTTGCTTCTCCCTCCTCCCTCTCTCTCTCGGCTTGACGTTGTGTGGTGCTGTGCCACCAGCGGCGGCGGCGAATGGGCTGAGGGTTAGGGCTCACGGACGTTGGCTTTTATAGCCGAGCTCCAAGGGCTCCAATGGCGGACGGCGATCGGGTGGTGGTGATGCGTGCGGCGCATCCGATAGTTCACGTGCAATAGCGTAGGTGCGGCGCAAGGGGAAACAGGGTCATGCGATGTGTGTGACCCTAGGCCCGCACCTGCTCCACGGTCGGCTCCTGGTCGCGTGGTGGAGGAAACGTGGGGAAGACGACGACGCTGTACCTGGGCGGCTGACAGAGGGGGCCCGTTTGTCAGCTTGTCCTGATGCGGCGGCGTGCGGTGCGTGATGGCTGACGGGTAGGTCCGGCTCGTCAGCGGCTTGTGCGCACGCGGGCGGTAGGGAGTTGCTGGGCCGGCTTCGTGGGCTACGCGCATGGAAGGGCAGGCGAGGCTCGGCTGAGCTGCTGGGCCGATCGAGGCAGGCTGGGCTGAGCTGCTGCCTCCCTCTTTTCTTTATTTTATCCTTTGAGTTGAGTATTAATTGTTTGAAGGTTTATCAATTATTAAAGGAGTTAGTCAAGTATCACATAAACCAATGAAAATCTAAATCACATGTTACAATATTAATTATGCATGCAAGGTTTTACGTGTTGGGGATTTAAACACTCATATATGACCTGGGTCATGATATGGTTATGAAAATGACTAGTTAGGTTATACTTACATGCAATACCTAGGGTTGGCTCCTACACATGGCACTCAATATTGCATGGGGTTAAAACAAAAAAATTAGTTGGGATTTTTGGTGTGTGGATTTTTGGGTAGTTACAGTTGATCCCAAGATGCAAATATCGGCTGATGAGTACAGAGAGATTAGAAAATGTCGTGCTGAACAAAAGAGCCGATACGAGCAGGGGAAGACATCGAAAGTAGAGACGTCAAAGCCACAGGTCACATCTCGAATCTTGTTGAATAAGTGGCAGCTGCAAAAGGAAAAGGATTATCAGCGATGGTTAGAGGATCGAAAATACCAACGTCAACTGGAAGAAGAAAGGTATGAAAGGAAACAAGCTGAATCGCACTGGAATTGTCCTTTCTTCAGATACTGCTGGAATGAAGGTTTGAAGTTGCCTACTAGACATGACTGTCTAGAATGCAGCAATCAATATTGGGAGTTTAAGCAATCTAATATCAACCGCCGGTCTATCCATGCCCAGGATGCATATCATCATAATAACATGGATCGGCGCTTAAAAAATAAAAATATTCATGATTGGCTGGGAAAAAGAATTGTTGACCAAGACTAGGCTGATCATGAAGAAGGAAGCAACCAAAGGGAGCATGTCTGGCAGGAAAGCCAATGGTGCCCCAGAGGATTGATAAGAAGCCAGAAGAGAAGGTTGCAGCGCCTAAGGAATAAAGAGTTGGAACAGGCTCAAGTATCCAGTAAACCTCAAGTATGGCGTGCTAAGCAAATAGCCGATAGAAAGCAACCATCGGCTAATATCCAAATGGCTTTTCTGTTGCCATCAGAGTTCAGAGCTCCGGCAAATCAAGAAGTTTATTCGGATTTCGATGAATCGGAGTATGAAGAGATGGTTGCCAAGTGGATAGTCATGCAGCAAGCGATATTTGGCAGACCAATCAAACATCAGCACTTGAAGGCGTTGTATATGAAAGGTCTTGTTGATGGAAAGCCGATGAGCAAGATGTTGGTGGACGGAGGTGCATCTGTCAATCTTATGCCTTATACTACTTTTCGTAAGCTTGGCAAAGGACCATAAGATCTGTTGGAAACCGACATGATGCTCAGAGACTTCGGAGGTAACACGTCTAAGACCCGGGGGGCAATAAACGTCGAACTAACAATTGGAAGCAAGACTCTGCCCACCACATTCTTCGTCATTGATGGAAAGGGGTCATACAGTTTACTCCTCGGTCGTGACTGGTTCCACGCAAACTGCTGCATACCATCGACCATGCATCAGTGTTTGATTCAATGGCATGGAGATGATGTCGAATTGGTTCGCGTTGATGAATCCATGAGCATTGCAATAGCCGATCCAGTCTTTTGGGAACTAGGAGATTTTGAATGTTTCTCTGGCAAGACATGGGAAGGAGGCTTCATTAAAATCAGCAATGAAAGCCAACAACCGATGCAAGTGATCGGCTCTGAGAGTTTGTTTTAATCGAAAAGTCACAGCTTCACGTCGGCCGTTGGATCAAACGAAAATGAGTATTAAGTCTCGGAGATGGGTTTAGGCCAACGTATGTGAAGGCTGAGTTAAAGTGTAAGTGCGATTCAGAGTTAATGGATTTCTTAAGAGAAGTTTTGTTTCGCTTAAGAGGACGCTTGACCTAGGTTGATTACTCGTCTGACCTTTTATATTGAAAGTTCTGCAGGATGTTATCCGAGCGTTTGATCAACGCTTGGTAGCCGATTCATTCTTGGCTCTAATAGCCAGTACCAGGAGGGTATCGTCTCAAGTTCAAAAAGTAAACATCTTCAAAGATGGTAATAGCCGATACGATATGTATCGCCTATAGAGCAAAAAACAAAAAGAGCAAGAAACATTCACAGTCATACATGAAGGCATTGCATTGAAACACAATCACAAAGGAACAGGAGTCTTCATTCATTGGTTTATCCTAAATGCAAACTAATCGAAGACCTTGTTCACCACATCCTGAGCGGGTGTAATGTCCACGATGGCCTCTACCGCTGCGGTGAAATCTTCTATTAGATCTTCATGTCCCTCAGGGCCATTGTCGGTCGGGAAGCCAACCTCCATGGTATGGAGATCATGCCCAGTTTGGACCTACGCCGTAGTTAGCACCACCGTCGCACCATGACAAACGCCATGGAGAGCAATCTCTTGGACATGGGCCGGAATGTCTTGGAGATGAACGTCAATGGGGGACCCCCTTGCATTGACGGCGTCTGCAACCGCATTTGCCACCGATTGAAGAGATTCTAGTTGCATCGTTTGAGTTGGCAATTGTAGAAGAGTATCAAGGCAAAGGCAACGAAAACCAGGATGGAAACATTCATGAAGCTCATCTTACCTGCTACCGTGGCGTCAGACTCAACAAGCCACGCTCGAACGGCATTGGTCTCCTCCTTCGCCGCATTAAGAGCAGCCTGGAGGACTCCCAAACGAATCTCCAGCTGACCATTGTTCAAAATCGCCTTGGAATAGCGGTCCTCGGCCGCCCTCCATTCTTGGAAGAAGCGCCGGGCATCATCACCGTCATATGAGTTGGAAGAACCCAACGATGAAGCTGGCGTAGAAGATGCAGCGTCAGTAGGATTGTCAGTCCTGGAAAAACAGTGAAGGCTGTCATTCACAATGAGCTTATAGGCAAGTCAGAGCAGACCATCATCATGAACATGGGTTGCCAATCTTACCTTATGCGCCGGGGACTTTGGTTCATCGGCATGTCTTCTGCCGGGATTTCCTCTGCCGTGCACTTGCCTTGATTACCTTCGCCGGCCATGAGGAACGAGTGAATCTGTAGAAAAGAGGAGTGGAACCGCTGCAAGGTTTTGGTAGACGGAAGAAAGCGAAGGAACGGTTGCAGATAGAGAGGCATTTGAAGCCGAAGCCCTCGGTTGGTATTTGAAGACATGAAGCGAAGAGGCGGACACCTCGGGACACGCAAAAGGCAATTGCAATTAATAGAAGGCGAAACGCCGCTCCACAAATGTCGAAGATAATACAGCACCATATAACTGAGGATAGGAGATCGAAGGGCACTCTTGACAAAAGCTATGTTTTCGGACTTAAGTGGGATTGAGAACGGGAGTCTAGAATCAGTTATTTACAGAAGAATCGGCTCTTTAGCCAAAGCGGATGTGATCAGTCGACTGTATTGGTTCTTTAAGCCTCCCGCCTGTTCGAATGCCCCTTGGTCAAAAGGGGTTCGCGGTCAAACAAACTCCTCTGAGCCTGCTTCACCCTCAGGATCTGATCTTCAAAAAATATAAAAGGGAGACAAAACTCTAGAGAAGGCTGAAAATAGGTTGCCCGTGGTGACCAAGAGCAAAGGAGCTAATGTGATCACCTTATGAGCTCGTACAGGGACACAATGCAGTCTTTCTTTGGGAAGTTCAAATTGGATCAAGGCATGTCGCGTTGCAAAACGATTTGTCAGGCCGAAGTCTACCAGAATTTTGGGATGGATGACTTTAAAGACTTGAGTTGCCTTTGGCTGCATGCTCTTGAAAAACATTGAAGCCAATAAACTGAGAATTGTGAAGTATTACGATTAAAAGGTCAAGATCAAGCAATTTTCTGAAGGAGACTTAGCCTGAAAATAAAATCGTCGATCGGGGCGGAGAACAGCAAGTTCGGTGGAAAGTCACCCAACTAGGAAGGGCCTTATTGGATCAAATGTTATGCACCTGGTGATACCTGGGGATACTGAGAAGAGAAGGAAAATTCGGCAGAGCAATCAAATGGGAAATATTTGAAGGAATATTACCCTAGCATTTGGATTGATACTTAACAATTGATTGCTCGGCCATCAGTTTTAGCAGCCGATGCTGGAAGGGCATCGTTGCTAGCGAAAAAGTAAACCCAAAGGGGTGAAAGCCGGTACAATACGTATCGATCATGCCGATAGAGTGATGCGTACAATGTGGAGTACAAAACGAAGGAGAAATCACTCAAGACGAAGAAATTGTTTGCTAAATACCGCCTATTACAAGTTATGGGCTGGAAAACACTTTGCCTACTATGTCATTGGCCAGGGTATTGAAGGCTACAAAGTCGGCGGCGCTAAGGAAATCTTCAATCAGACGCTCATGATCCCCATGGTGCACCATATCCGGGAAACGGTGAGGAAGAAGCCGAAGATTGTGGCCAGAACATGCCTGTGCGGCAGCCAACGCCGTGGCAGCACCATGACGATCGCCATGAAGAGCGACCTCCCTGACGCGATTCGGGATGTCATACAGACAAACTATTGGGACGGCGCCTCTGGCATTGACAAATCCTGTCGCGTACTCCGTAGCTAGTTGAAGGCTCTCCAGTTGGGCGGACAAATCTGAAAGGTTCAAGAGAGAGATGATCAGAATCCTAAAGGTGAAATTGAAAGGAAACAAAGGTTATGATATCTCACCCGTAATTCTGGCCTCGGCTTTGGCTAATTTGTCATCCACTGAATCAGCCATGGGAGGCGATCGGCATCGAGCCATGGCCAGGGTTGATTCCGCGAGAGAAAGACATTCGGCAAGACCCTGGCCGTGATTGTCAATGTTGGCGAGCAAGTCATCATTGCCAACCCGCCGCCTCGGGTAGCAAGGAAGCTGGCGATAAACTATCAACAAGGAAGACCCCAGAGGTCGAACGGAGTCGGCCCTATAACATGAGGCAGTGGGCGCATCACGGGCTGCACCCTCTTGACGATGAAGGCGCTGACGCGATGATGCAGATCCGCTCCCTCGACCACCCTTGCGCTGAAGCTAGGCAGATCTGCTCCCTCGAGCGGACCTTTCTGGCTTGCTACGTGTGTCCTCGGCACGGGACGAAATTCTGTGTCGGCAGCCGTTAGGGTCAAGTCATTTATCGGTTATGACGTGAATGGATATTGTTTTCACACAGCAAGCTACGAGCAGAGTCGGCTCAATCGAAAAACCACAAACAGCGGAGTTGTTACGCCCAGCACTGATGGACTCTACTATTATGGAAGAATTGAAGAAATCTACGAACTATCATTCTATGGTTCCAAACCTCTTACTCCTGTCATATTCAAATGCCACTGGTTTCATCCTGGAGTAACGAGACGGACCCCTAAGCTTGGGCTAGCCGAGATTCGACAGGATTCCATCTATCCTGGAAAAAATGCCTACATTATGGCTCAACAGGCCGTCTAGGTTTATTATACGTCATACGCGTGCAAAGACGCCAAGCATCTTAAGGGTTGGTCTATTGTGCACAAGGTATCGCCACACGGTAAACTACCTGTCCCAAATGATGAAGATTACAACTTCAACCCAAACACATATGATGAAGAGTTCTATCAAGAAGAGGGGCTACAAGGGAGATTTGACATAGACTTAACCAAAGAGATAGGAATGGAAGTAGACAATGAAAGGGATGATGACAAGGACGCTGGAGACGAGGTGCGAAATCTGAAGGACATACAAATGCTTGAGCGATTATGTTTAGGCAATGACAATGAAGACAACATTCCTCCTTCGGATAGTGTTGATGAGTTGGACAATGTTGATAGTGATGACGAGACCTATGATCCAGCTAATCTCAATCATGAAGATTATTTCTAATACATGTAATACTATGTTTTTTGCAATTATGTTTTGTTCATTTTTGCATATATTTCTAATACATGTATTACTATGTTTTTTGTAATTATGTTTTGTTCATTTTTGCACCTATTTCTCATTACGTCTTGTTTTTCTTTTTTATTGCACGTGATTGAACAAAGGTGGCGGACGACTGTCATAGGTCTGTGAACTCAATTTACCAAAGACCACGCCGGTTGCAGGAGGAGGCGGAGGGGGCGGCGGAGGGATCGGACAGGAGGAGGAGGAGGACCGCCAGCCGCAGGAGGGGGCCGAGATGAGTGCACGTTGTATTTTTTTCATTTGTTGTTCACTTGGTGATGGACTTGTGATATACTTGTGATGCACTTGTGGACTTTGATGGACTTGTGGATTTATTTGGATGGACTTGAGCACTTATTATTATATATGTGATATATATTGTGATGGATGTGATATGTGCGGATGGATGTGTGGATGGATGAGATATATATGTGATGGATGAGATATATATGTGATGAATGAGATATATATGTGATATATGTTTGTCTGAATTTATTTGTCACGATGGAATGTAAAAAAAATTTAAAAATTGCCGTTTTGGGTCACTTTGCCGAGTGTTGCACTCGGCAAAGAACCCCGTTGCCGAGTGCCATGGTCACAGCACTCGGCAAAGGTGGAAAAATTGGCGCTCGGAAAACCATTTTTCCAGCTTTGCCGAGTGTCATGACAATGGTACTCGGCAAAGAATTTTTTTTTAAAAAAAAATAAACTTTGCCGAGTGACGGCCAGAGGGCACTCGGCAAAGAAATTTAAAAAAAAATTCAAACTTTGCCAAGCACCGGCAAGGGGGCACTCGGCAAAGAATTTTTAGAAAAAAAATAAAACATCTTTGCCGAGGGCCGGATAGAGGACACTCGGCAAAGAATTTTTTTAAAAAAAATCTTTGCCGAGTGCCTGCAGGGTTGGCACTCGGCAAAGCGACCGTCAACGGGGCCGGCGCCGTGACGGTCGCTTTTCTTTGCCGAGTGCCCCCGGGGCTCTCGACAAAGCCTTTGCCGAGTGCCCGATAAAAGACACTCGGCAAAGAGGGCTTTGCCGATTAATTTTTTGCCGTGTGTTCTTTGCCGAGTGCCGCACTCGGCAAAGGCTTTGCCAAGTGTAATTTGGCCTTTGCCGAGTGCGAACCTGAATCCAGTAGTGAAGCTCTGCCTGGCAGTAGATACTTTGACAGGTGATATTGCGGGAAGGACGTTAAATGAACTCCACGTTGATTGCGCAATGGAGCAAATAATACTAGGAGACGAACTAGGAAAACCATTTGATGCTCTCAGTGTGCTCGCGCTCCGATATTTGGATAACCTTACAAATATAATAATGTGGAAGGGAACATCGTCTTCGCAAGCTTTGTTCCCAAGCCTCACACATTTGAGTCTGTTTGCCCGCAGCAAACTACAGCACCTCTCTTGGGCGCCGTACTTGCCCTGCCTTGAATATCTTCATGTGGGTGGTTGCGTGGCTACGAAGCAGATCTGTATGGGCACAGGACAAGAGAGTTCAAAGACATTCCCTTGCCTCAAATATCTGATTTTAGTTGACAATGACAAGCTAGTCAGCTTGTGCGGTTCTGACATGACGTTCCCATGCCTTGAGGAGTTGGAAATTATACGATGCCAAAAGTTGAAGCGGCTTCCCTTCACGATGCAAAGTTTACCACACAAGTTGACTAAACTGGTTTTTATAAAAAGATATTATTGGAATGAATTGGAATGGGAGGATGAAGGTGTCAAGTCTTTCCTGGAACAGGTTCGTGCGGATTCGGATTAGGGCGCGTATTCAAATTTGGATTTGGTTTCGGATTCGGATGCATATGATGCTTGGAATACTAAACTAGAATGGGAGGATTAATGGTACATTCGTGCGGGTTTGTCTCGCACCATTCTTCTCTTCTTTTCCCTTGTTATTACACGTCTACCATGTACCTACCTACTCACTTAGTGTTGTGCAGGCAGGAGTGCATTTGTTTGTGACTACTGAGGAGTGTGAGATAGGCATCGGCGGGAAACACGGCGCTATTATATTGTTACCTTTATTTTGTGGATGACCTCTGAAGAATCGAGAGTACCGGGCCATTTATTTGGGAGTCACAATTCATAATTGCTGTTGTACCTTTTTTCATGATGTTTTCTCGTAATAATGCGCGGTGACTTGTGACAACTATGTATATATATTGTTTCGTCCGAAAGAACATAGCGAACGGATCACTACAAGGTGCTGTAATTATCCTGAACGGTTACCTTTTTTCTCTCTCCTAGTAATCGCAACACACTCTGGACCTGTTTGGATCACAACCAGATTATTATAATCTGGATTATGTGTAGGATCATTACTATAAACATGATTATGGATTATAATGATCTAATGTTTGGCTCCCTTGATTATTGTGGCTGGTTATGGTTGGTTAAAGTGAAAAAATCCTATCTTATCTTTTGGTTTGGTATAAGTTGGAGTGGTTGGAGGACAAGTTGCACTTCTGGACCTGCTGCTGTCATTTCGCCTATTCTTTCCCACATGCTGAGCGATGGCGGTAGCACTATTTCGTCCAACCGGATGAAAACACAACCGGGAGGGCGCCAGCGGCAGGTGCGGCGGCAGTAGCGCAGACGGAGCGGGCGAGCAGCGCCAAGCAGCACGTCGCGGCATCGCGGCACTGAACCCGGCCGGCCGCTGCATGCGGTGCACTCGCACCCTGCTGCAGTCCGGTGCTGCCTAGCCTTGTGCCGTGCCGACGAGCCGTGCCTGCTCCGTGTGCACCACTGCAGCGCTTGCAGGTTTTTGTTTCGTCGTCAGGTTGGACTATGTCCTCGTTTAGTTTGTCCGCTAAAACTTTACACTCTATCACATTAAATATTTGGACACATACATAGAGTATTAAATATATACTAAAAATAACTAATTACACAGATTGCGACTACTTTACGAAACGAATCTTTTAAGCCTAATTAGTCCATAATTTGATAATAAAGCGCTACAATAATACAGGTGCTAATAATGGATTAATTAGGCTTAATAAATTCGTCTCGCGGTTTATTGATGGATTCTGTAATTTGTTTTCTTATTAGTATTCGAACACCCCATGTAACATCCGATATGATACCCCAAAACTTTACATCCTGGATCTAAACACCACATATAAATAGCACCACCACACACGCGGATTGGATCCAAAATAATCACATGGACATGTGTTGGGCTCAGCTAGGGATGAAAATGGATCGGATACGGACGGATATACACGGCGTTCGGCTGGTATAGTTCCAGCTTGTTTCAGCTTATTCTCTCTCACAGAATACTATTTAATCACCCAAAAACCATCCAAAAACACTGTTCACCAGACCATCCGAACGAGCTGATAACTGATATTACATTTGTTTTCATATTTCTGTCCGGATTCAGATTCGAATACGGATAGTATCAACCATGCCGGATATGATATGATTGGATATCGACATCATAAATATGTGATTTAAATATTCGGATATGAATACGGTTTTGGATGTTGAATATCTAGACTCGGATACGGACGGATTAATACCCCTCTATACAGATTCGGTCTCAAATACGGTCCGTACCGTTTTCATCCCTAGGCTCAGCATTGGTATGGATAGAGCGCTGGGACCATATCAGATCCGTGGATAAATTAATTATAAAAAACAATTAATATTAAGTCGCTTTAAGATGTGTTTAATGCAAACCTCTTATTATTATCCGGGCACCCACAGTGGCTGAGTCATAAGCTAGCTCTAATTTTTTTTTTCATATTTTAATAGAAGAGAGAGAAATTAACTCTTGATCAAGAGCTAGGCTCATACACACATTCCAAGATCATGTGAGATTGTCATGTGGGCCTAATCATACTATGAGTCATTACTAAAAGCTAGCACTATTTGAGAGGTTGGCTTAAAGCTAGTGTACCATTATGGGTGCCCTCAGAGGGCATCCAAACAAGACCTCTATTGATCTGTGTTGATGTTCCATGAACAGACATGTGCTTTGTGTCGTATTGCATTAAAGTCTGTTTGGTATAGCTCAACTTCACTGGTGAATTAGCTTTTTGTAGCTTTGGGTTGAAAAGCAGCTCCACTGGTGAAGCTGAATCCGTTTTGTGAGCCGTTTGGTGAAATAGCTTCATCTAGTGGAAAACAACATAAATGACCAAAATACCCCTCTCTTTTATTTTTTATTTTCTTATTTTCTTCTTCCATCTCCAACCTTATCACTCTCCCCACCGCGCACAACAGGTCATTAGACCCACTTGGCCTCCTTCCATGCGCCGACGCTGCCCAACAGCTTCACCGGCGGCCTCGCCCGCGCTCCGGCCTCGGTTCGCCCCGCCCAACAACTTCCCCACCTCGAGCCGAGCCCCGGCGGCCTCACCCGCGCCCCCGCGGCGCCCTCATCCTCGCCCAATGGCCTCACCATCGCTGGCTCGCCCCGCCCCGCCTCGGCGGTCTCGTCCTCGCCCTAGCCTGCAGCCTCGCCGCCATCGGCTCGCCCCCGTGCCTCCCACCCCAGTGCTACCCTCTGCGATTCACGCCCGCGACGGCCTCCACCACTCGCCTGGCCTCCATCCCCATGCCAGCCCCAGCTTCGGCGAGTCCACCTGGCCTCACGTCGTCTCCGGTGTCAGCATGGGGGCAAATCCGCCCGTCGCTACGCTGGGACCCATCTATGTCTGGAGAAGCGGGGCAAAGCCACAATTTTTAGCTTCTCCCCCCCCCCCCCCCCCCCCCTTCTCTCTCTCTCCTCTTGTCCTCAGCCAGAAAACCGCAGCTTCACCATTGAAGCAGATGGATGTAGAAGCGTTTGGTAGAAGTCGTTTTTCAGCTTTGTGAAGCTAGGTATAATCCCTACCAAACGGCCCCTAAGCATTTGTGACCTCTATATATTAGCCCACCAATCCGTGTATGGGCACAGGCCAATAAGTTAGAAAACACTCTCTATTTTAAATTATAATCTGATTTAACTTTTTTAGATATATTGTTTTTATATTATATATAGATATAGGTATATCTAGATACATAGTAACTCCAAAAGTTAAAATAACCTACAATTTAGAACAACAGATAAAGTATTTATTTCACGAGCTTATACCAAATCAAGTGCATCTTCGTTAAGTTATAGGATCTCACAGGGTAGAAACTATATTTGCAATTTAAATACAAATTGGTTTTTGTTTTGCCAGAGAAGAGAGCCATATATTACTCAGAAAAGTTTGAATTACAATCCTGAGCAACGAGATGCTTAACACACCCTGGCATATTGAAACGCCACACCGCCGAGTGCCTATTTCGCTTAGTCAGCTGTGCAAGCTCATGCGCTGCACGATTCTGCTCTCACTTCACGTGGATGACCTTCCACTCCTGCGTTTCATCGCCAACAGCCAGGACTTCCGACACGGCATGTCCCATCGCTGTTCTCCGGCACCGACTGGATAGCTGCAATCGAATTCTAGAATTGTACGGCCTCCACACCTTTCCGCCGCCAGCTTCATTCCATCACAGCACGCCGTGGCTTCCGCTTCCCCCACAGCCCGCACTTGCACATGCAGAGAGAAGTACCTTGCCATGGTGGTCGGTCCCTGATGACAACGCCGGTCCTCGCTTCGTCCGTGAATGCTCCATCGACATTTACAAATTGGTTTTATTAAGTCATTAGAAACATGCTTTCTATGATAATATCACACGAGACGAGCATAGAGATGAAGGCACAGGTAACCCAGATATCGTGCCTGCTGACTTTGGGATGCAAGCAGGCGTAGGCTAGCCCACTATCCTGCTAGGACGGCCCGTGAAAAAGATTCTAGCGGCCCAGCCCATGCGCAACTTATCTGTGGGCCTAAATAGGCAGGAGCTCTTCTGCTCGCTTGCTCCAGCTGCTTTCTGCCCAGTGCCCTCGTCGTTCTGCATTGAGGGTCGGCGCCAACTCCGAGAGTCTCTCTTCGCCGCCTCTCACCCATGTCCCCCGTAAAAGACAACGGGGTAAGAAAACAAAACGATCGTACTAACATCAAAGCACCAGACCTCATTCTTCAATAATTACATCATGCTCCCTCTTTCGCTATCGAAAGTTCGATGACACAGGGCCTGATTGGTTGCGAGCCAATTTTTGCCAAGCCAAAATATGGGCAAGTTCCAAAGATTTGGCATGCAATTGGTTTGGTGCCAAAACATTGACATTCTTTTCCAAAATTTTGGCAAAGACAACATTTTCCTCTCTTATTGGTAGCAAACCAATTACCAACCTTGGTTGCCTTGCCAAGATATTAGCTTGCCCTAATATTGGTACACCTACATTTTGGCTTCCCTTGAAATTGGCATGGCAAAGATTGGTGCTCAACCAATCAGGCTCACAATTTTCAAGACTTTGGTCGACTTATGGCTAGGGGATTCGACATCAACTTTGACATCATCGACAATGCTTTCGTCAACATTTCGACGAGAGGCTTTGCCATTGACTTCAACTACATCGATAATGTGTTTGCCAACGATTTCAAAGTCAACAACACAGCTTCCGCAGACACTTTGTTGAGGAGCTTCGCCACCAACTTTGATGTCATCAACTTCGTCTTCACCATCATATATTTTGGAGTAGAGGAATCGCCATCGGCATCGTCGACTTTGCCTTCGCCGCCAATTGGATCGGGGGTACCTCCATACATGACATCTGCGACATATACCATGCCTACGACGTTTAAATCAAGCATGCGAAAGAATTTCTCATGAGAGCCACCCAAGAGGGGATGGCGAGGAGCACATTGGACAAGCAATCCGCTCGAAGGCAAAAGCCTTGCCTGGCGCCCGTGAGTGAAAGTTTGAAGACACGTTGTGATCATAATTACCTCGTCTACGTTAACTACTTCGACTACTTGAATGTCTTTGGCAGATGCTCATTTATTAAAAGAAGGCATCGAGAGGCTCAAGGCCATAAGAAGGAGCAAGCACCAAAGACCGGGTCATGGAGGTTTGAGCAAAGGTTACCACCGAAGACAAGCCAAAGACTAGCCAGAGATACAGTACTCCCTAGACTAAGTATAGATGAAAGTTGTGCGTCGAGTCTGAGTTCTAATTGGGCCACACTCAGTTGTATTCAGCTATTGGGTTTTGTACTTTTGATCAAAACCAAATAGCTAAGGGGCTACTGTTAAGGGGCGTATTATATGTTGGGGAACCCTGCTATCGTGTTAATGGCCCAATTACATAGCCTAGGGGTTGCAAAAGAATATTTATGACCCATTTATAACCCCTAGTGGCTTTTTTTCTAAAAACAAACCCGACCAGAGAAATAATGAAAATGTCGCCTCGCACCTCCCCTATAAAAGAGGATAGGGGGAGGGGGAGGGGGACTCACTTGGCCCCTCATTCATTCTGATCTCTCTCTACTCCCACCTCACATGTTTGACTCTCTCTCTCCACCCACACCTCTCGTGTTCGGATAATAGCCAACATCACAGCCAATGCATGTATTGACAATGACAGTAAATGTACGGTACGTATATTTATGCAATGATAACGATAGTATATAGTACGCATATGTATTATATGATATAGTCCAAAAGGAATCATATGGTATCCAGAGTCTCACAAAATTTAAGAGAGAGACTGATCATCAACTGTTATCCAGACTCACGCAGAATTTAAGAGGTTGTATGTATCTAGAGACTGATAGGTCTTAAGAAGCTAATTGTTAGATGTCATATGGCAGGGACTGACAGAACTCATACATATTAAGAGGCCTATCATTAAATTTTTTTAGAGACTTACAGATATGGCCTAGTCGTGAATCATAAGAGACGAGGCATGACGAATTTCGAACTCCCATTTGAACTGGCCTAGTCGTGCACACTCAACGGACTCAGACAGTGCTCACATGTGGGCGAGAAGCATCACCATCCCCCCACTGGCCTACACGAAAGTGAGCTTCAGCGACGACGAGCTTGAAGGCGTCGCGTGCGTCTTCAACGCACTTCCTCGCCTCGGTGACCCAGCCCGCAGCATCGAGCTTCGCCACCAACACGTCGACCTCCTCCTCGGGTGTCGCCACCCGCTTGAAGGGGATCCCCTGATACTCGCTAGCATTCACAGCTTTCATCATAAGGTCACAATCACTAAGAGTTGTAGGAGGACACAAGCACCCGGTGAAGCAGTTAGTGAGCTAATGATGTGACCATGGGCGGCCAAGGCATTGCTGAGCTCATACAGTGACCCGATGGTGACGTAGTAGTTGTCCACTCCCTCTACAGGAGCGACGAGGCCGTGTGGCGTTGGCAAGCGATCCACCATCATGGCCATCCTCGCCGCCTGTATATACAAATATATAAACAATCCAAAGGCCAAATCAGCACTGAATCAATAGGTACAGTATGTGTACCACTGTCAACATGCGGGATTGCTCCTCTTAGAGCTAAAATCATTGGGTCATCTTCTTTGGGTCCGGGTAGTCCTCCTTCAACCTGCGTGCATGCAGAGGAGGCACAAGTATTCAGTGCTATCAAAATTTTAAGTCATATTCTAAATGGTAGTCGTCGATCCGCATAGCCGCAACCCTGCAACCCCGCTAGGTCCCTTGGAGGTGATGATGGCGCCTCCTTCCGATCAGGACAGGAGGTAACCCGACCTCCATCTATGTGGCGTTTCTTGACGTGGCCCGGTCCGGCGGCGGAGGTTGCCAGCGACATCCGTGAACCTTCAACATGCTCACTGCTTTGACCTCGCCACTTGCCAGTGTTCCATGCCTAACGGAATTACCACTTCAAGTCTAACAATTGTAGTATGAAATTTATAAAGATAATGTCGAACACTTGTAGTTACAAGAAGACTCTCCCTCCCTGACTTGCAGTTGTAGTAACATATTTATGTTCGGATTGTTCAAAAATTCCTCCACCTAGTTAAGTTAGGCTTTGATGTTGGTTAGTTAATGGCCATCTTTGTATGGTACTTGTGCTAAGCTAGAATCTGATGAATGCCATATGTAACAATTTACTATGAAGTTTCTTAAGTGACAGCTCTTTAGACTGGTGCAATATATATCTATATGACACCTTATGCTATCATCCGTGTTGAGGTGTTTTTGGTTTCCCTTTTTTGTTTTTGTGGTCACTGGGATGGCAACATGAAACTAGGGGGTAGGCAGGTACTTTTCTACAACATTTGAGCCAAAGTTTCTTTGTTAAGAACCTCCAATCAAGCACAACTTGTTTAGGTCCATTTTACTAATATGGTAATAAGGTGGCAGATTTAGATAATTGTGCGATCAATCAATTCTGTTGTGTTCAATTTAGCTGCAATGATTCAATCATGCCAGTTCTAAATATTGTTTACAAAGGAAATATCTCTATGTGCCTAGAAATTTATATGTGTTACAGATGGCTATCCCAAGGAAGGGTGACACACACATTGATTATGAAGGATCTGATAAGCCTTTCGAATATCCTGATGACTCAAATTTTTCTGAAGATCTGATAAGCCCCGTTCGTTCCGCTGAAAAAACAAGCCGAAACACTGTTCCGATTGATTTGTTGTGAGAGAAAAACATTGTTCCGGCTGAAAAAACAAGCTAAAAAGTATGGATTATAAGATAAGCGAACAGGGCCAAATCATGTTTTTCTTTGAATTTTTGTGTGACCTCATCATTTATGTGTATGTTTTTTCCTCTGCTTTTTAAACTTCTTGTAGGGTGCTATTTCTCTGGGTTAGTATGAATTAATGGAAGAATTTTGTAAGCTTATGTAAGGCACAGGTACAAAGGGCGGGCCTAGTGCAAGCGGTAGAGTCTTACCGCCTGTGACCAGAAGGTCCCAGGTTCGAGTCGTGGTCTCCTCGCATTGCACAGGCGAGAGTAAAGCTTGCCACTAACACCTTTTCCCAGACTCCGCACAGAGCGGGAGCTCTCTGCACTGGGTACGTCCTTTTCTGTAAGGCACATGTATGTGTCCCAGTTTTATAAGTGTATAATAAAAACTCTGTATCTATGAGTCAAAACGCCTTATGATTTGGAACGGAGTAACATCTTTTTTATTCTGTATATGTTTCCTATCATCATCATTCATTTGCCCATCCTAATTGTACCACTTGCTTAGTTTTTATCTGCCTTTTGTTTCCTTCAGGTACAACCCCAATATACTAACGTGTGAGAGGAAGGGTAGTGCTGATGGACGATGATGATGATTGAAGTGTACACCTTATGTTGCGAAAAGAACTTGTGACAGGGCATTTGTCTTTACTTGTACTCGGCAGCAGGTGTTTTCATTTTAAGTTTGGCGAGTTCAACAAAGAACCTGTTTTTGCTATTTTTGAGCATGAGGGCTGGATGTTTACTACTCCCTCCATCCACAAAAGAGTGTAATTTTTATATTTCGAGGAGTCAAACATTTTAAACTTTGACTAAAATTATATAAAAAATGCTACCACTAATGAGATAAAATAAGTACTATTAGATTAGTTATAGAATATATTTTATAATAAAGTTATTTGGAGACATAAATATTGATACTATTTACTATAATTTAGTCATGTTTTATCTGGATTGACTGGCACCGTTTCTATAATTATATTCTTTTGTGGACGGAGAGTGGACTTTTCTATGTGTCTGCTGTGTAAGCTTTGTTGCAGCATAGGTAAGTATGGGTTGCCTGCCAAATTGGCAGCTTGTTGTGTTCGGGTGTCACATCATGGAATGTTTACTATGGTTCAGCTTGTTGGCTTCCTGTTGTGATATAGGGTTGATGCAATGGTTGTGTCGGTTTGAAAAGTGACCAACAAGTGAATATTTGTAGTTTTGTCGTACGTTGTGATCGGATGTGGCCTAGCACTTAATGACATAGAGTTTATACTGGTTCAGGCAACATGCCCTACGTCCAGTCTCAGTCGGTCGGTGACTTTATTCCTGAGCCCAGGTGCTCGAAGTTTGCTGTAGGGTTACAAACGAGTGAGAATAAGATGGGGGTGTTAGAGGTCCGGTCGGACTTTGGACCGAAGGGCCAAGAGTGACGGGAGCTCCTACGTGTTCTGAGTATTGGAACGTACGCTCTGTGTAGCTTTAGAGTTCTAGAGCCATGGAGCTGTTCGAGTGCTCAGAATGTCTAAAGCTAGCAGAGAGAGTCAGAATGACCGTTGTCCATTGGGAGAGAGTGCATCCCCTTTTATAGATGAAGGGGATGGCATTACAAGTTTAGGAGAGAGAGAGAGAGTGTGTGTGTGTGTTTCCTAGTCTTATTGCCTACGTCGTTGGGTACAGGACAGTTTTGTCGGTGCCCACAATACTGTTGACGCCCAGATGCATGTGGCGGGCTCCATCGTGTTCTTCTGGTATGGCAAATGTCAGCGCCTACCATATTATAGGACAAATGTCGACGCCCACAACACTGTTCGTGTTCTGACATGTCTGGAAGGTTGCAAAGCACCCTTCTGATATGGTCTGGTGGTACTGTCCTGCAGGTGTGCAGGGTACGGTCCTCGGTATTACGGTTTGACTTGAGCGCCTTGCCTTATCTGCTCCGCCTGATTCTTGGGTCCTCACCGAGCGGTCGTCCTCGGTCGGTTGTTCCCAGTCGGCTCCGACCGCGCCGGTCGAAGAAGAGCTGTAAGCAGAGGTTTGGCGTATTCCCGGTATGAAAAGCGGGTCGGAGCCGGAAGCGAGCGTCGTCCCCTCCTTGGCCAGGCCTTCCGGTCGGAGACTGGATCGCTCTTCCGGCCTGTCGTTAGGTATCTGGGCAGGAGTCACATGTTCGTTGTAATGCTGTCTGCTGGGCCAAGTTTTTGCTAGGAGGCGGGCCCATCGGGGACCCTGGGTTTATGAACCCGACAGGTTGTCAATGGTTTGAGCCCTAGTTGGCAGCACGTGCTGATTTATGGGTTGTTTAAGAGCTGCTGTATGTGACTGTGTTTATGGTCGAACCCCCATATTGCAGCTTGTTGTGATAGGGCTCACTAAAAGGGACCGTGACGTCTAAGAGGGGGGTGAATTAGGCAACTTAAAACTCTAACTCAAAACTATGACCTCTTTTTCTATCCTTAGCAAAACCTATACAAAAAGATAAACTATCTAAATATGCAACTACGATTTTGCTAGTGTGTTGCTATCTCTACCACAAAAGGAGTTATGCAAACAATGTAAATACGGAAGCTAAGGAGTAAGGTAGAGATATGCAAACTCCCATCGATGACTCCGGTATTTTTACCGAGGTATCGAGAAATGCGCAAGCTTCCCCCTAGTCCTCGTTGGATCCCCTCGCAAGGGGAAAGCTCCCGGTCGGGTAACTCCGTGGATAGCCCTGGGCCTTCCCCATGAGCAAGTGGGTCTCCGGTGTGCCTTTCGGCAAGCCTCTCCTAGACCGCTCCCCGCCGTCTTCACTATCAAGCTTCCGGCCAAAATGTCGTGGGCCTTGTTCCCTCCGGTACACGGTGGCAACGACACCACAAACGCGGTTGGTGTGATCTCACAAGACTACAAGCCCCTCCGATGTACAACAATGGTGCGCGCAAGCACCAAGTGGTAAGAGGTATGCAAACCTCACTAAACACTAGGCCTAAACCTAGAGCAAGAGCATAAGTGGTGGTCTAATCAACCTAAGCACTTCGCAAAGCATATACGCTAATCACCTAATGAATCAATAAGCACTATGCAAGTAGAGATCACTAAAATGGTGTATCAACACCCTTGGTATGTTTCCTCAACTCTCCACCTCTCAAATGGTTGGTTGGGGGTCTATTTATAAGCCCCACCGACAAAGTAGCCGTTGGGGGCGAAACCCAGCTTTCTACTACTAACCAGACGCTGCTGTCGTCCTGACCGGATACGTCCGGTCGACCCGACCGTTAGAGCGCGCGTGTTGATCGGACTCTAGGCCGAGTCCGGTCTCACTCGATCGGACACATCCGGTCGCGCGGGCGCCGCTCTAGAACCTCTCTGGACTCGATCGGACGCTGTACTTTGTGCGTCCGGTCACGCTGAAAACATTGCCATGATGAAGAACAGTGTCATCGGTGCGTCCATTCCCTGCTTCGCTCAGTGTCCTGTCATAGCTGCTGACGCCTGCTGTTGCCGAGCAACTGATCGGACGTGTCTGGTCCCTATAATGGCCGCGTTCGGTCACCTCTGCCGAGCTCGTTTCTTCGTGATCTTGCGTCCGGCTTGGTTCCCATCTTCGTGTTTGAACTATGCTTGATATCTTGGGTCTTTTCTTGTGCTTCTAAGGTTTTGCTTATGGTGTTGATCGTGGGATCTTCATGTTGCCTTCGTCCAAGTCACGTGTTGCACCCTATTGAACTACAAAACAATTACTTGCAAATTTATTAGTCCAATTTGGTTGTGTTGGTCATCAAACACCAAAATCCAAAGTAAATGGGCCTAGGGTCCATTTTCCTTATAATCTCCCCCTTTTGTGATTGATGACAACACGACCAAAACAAGCAAATAATAAAAATTTTGGAATTTAAAAACTATTTACTTGCTAGGATGCAATGCAAAGGGAAAGGTTATATGATGCTAAAAGATACCACATGTAAGCACATTTAATCTAAAGATACCACAAGTAAGCTAATGCATATCACATGTAAACATCTTTAAAAACTTATCTTGCCCTTGCAAATGTCCCCATGTGACATTATGGATTTAAGTCTCCCCCTAACTCTATAATCCACTATCCTCCATTTCTTGGACCATTACCACTTGTAAATTATTACCATTACCACTTGTAAATTATTATGATCGAGCTTGCTTTTGGTCCTACAAATTCTCCCCTTTGGAATCAAACACCGAAAAGGAAGATATTAGTAGCACAAGGGAGGGTCAAACTTTGTGATCCTTTGATGTGAAGTGGAATAGGTCATAAAATTTGACTCTCACATTAAATAGACTAAGCTTCCCCTAAACATATGCATACATATGATGGAGAATGTAGTTTATGCATAATTGGCAAATTAATGTTCAAGGGAGTTTAATCTATATAATGCATGAAGAAAGCATATAAATACCAAAGTGAAATCAACATGATGATATCGATTTAGAAATACCACATGTGGAAACCAATTTGATTTATACCACTTGCAATAGGTGGTGGATATTTGAAGTATGATGTTTAACTCCGGGGACTCCATTTTCCTTGCAATGAGACTACTACACACATGATAAGCTTGAAAAGGTGTTAGTCTCAAAGCATCCAACTTGCAGAGTAACCTCCCCCTAAATTTGTGCACACAAGTATGGAATACTTGTAGGAGACATGCACATTGATTTTAAAATAAAAAATACCACTTGAAAGATGACATCACATGCATGTGAGAATCATTTTCGAAAGGATATTCAGGAGAAATTATCTACAATTTGGACTTTGACACATATTAGATGAACAATTGTAAAACAAGCTATGTGTCATGCTCCTAAACAATTTAAACCATGTAGGTTTGCTCCAAGAGTAAAAATGATACCGAGCAAGCCTACCATATGATTTACCTAGTGTATGCATGACAAAAGATTTAAGCATGCAAATGCAAACCTAGGCATGAAAAGGAACTAGATGCCAATTGAAATTGCAAGAAATTAAATCTAGTTACCTAACATGGAAAGGGGAACTTGGGTCCATAGTGTTCACTAACCCACTTGGCAATTGACATAATCCAATGTGATGCACCCCATGAAATGCACCCATACTTTGCCAAGTCTCCAAATTCCCCGAAGTCCATTAGACTTCTCACTTCCCTTTCGGGATCCAAACCTTCTTGGTGCTCTTCATGTTGGAAATGATCTCCTTTGGCACCCAAATGCGTTTGGCCCCATTGTTGGCTTGCTTGTTCACCTTGATGACCACCACCTTATCATTTTTGTTCTTCTTCAAGAGATAAGGTGTGGAGGCCTTTTTGTCCACCTTGTTGGTGTAGGTGTTGGAGAGCTTGCTTGTTTCCTTTTTGTTTTTCTCTTTCTTCTTAGATCCTCCCCCATTCTTCACCTTGCACTCATAGGCCTTGTGGCACACGTAGCAAACCATGATTTATCCTTCATCAAGCTTCTTCACTCTCTTGACGGTGTTATCTTGATGAAGTTGGGCTTGCTCCGTCTTGCCTTTCACTTGAGTCAAGTCCTTAGTGAGGCAAGCCACTTGAAAGGTCCTTGTTTGGTTTTGGTAATTGAGTGACAACCCTAGGTGGATTAATTGTGTCTATGTGAGATACACAGGTGATTAGTCCACAGGTACATGTGTGTGAGCAACATATGCCATGAAGGTGGAAATGGCTCAGAGATGTTGCAAAGCTCACACATGTGATGATGAAGGAGCTCATTACACATGAGACATGACATTGAGTCATGTGATCAAGGTGGAGAAGATCAAGACATGACTTGGCTTGATGGACCGGTTGCAAGCGTGAAGGGCAAGTTGGAGGCTTTGGAGCGATGGACTGCGTGGCGGTGAAGCTTGAGCAAGACTTGGCGCCGATGGATGAAAGCAATGGTGAAAAGCAAGTAAATTCAAGATCGATGAACCAATACGATCACATGATGATATGAAGTGGATCATATCATTATTGATCGTGTTGGTGCATGTGTTGCATCAACATTGGAGGAGATGGAATGGAATGCGTAAGGCAAAGGTATAAACTTGGGCATTTCATTTCACCGATCATAGTTGTGTAGAGAAGTTAATGACCAGGCTTAGGATAGATGGCCGTACTATCAAGAGGGGCAAACTTGTTTGCATATCGGTCATCTAGTGTCACTCGAGTGATCCAACTTTGCATTGTCGCTAGGATCGAGTGGCGTGACAAGTTGAGTGGCTAATCCTTTCGAAAATGTTTGTGAAAAGCTAACACACATACACATGGTGGTGTACACTTGGTGGTGTTGGCACATTTGCAAAGGGGAAGGAGTTGGAGTTGAAACGGGTCAACTCGATGAAGAAACAGAGGTGAAAGGAGGTCACTGTGAGTGACCGGGCGCTAACCTCGGCAGGACCGGCGCGTCCGGTCAGTGATAGTAGTTGGGTACGGTCTCGGTCAAGTGACCGGACGCTGCACAGTAAAGGTGATCAGACACATAGGGCCTACGTCTGGTCGCGTGTGACGTATGGTGACGTAGACGATGCTGGAGTTGGCGTGTGGGCATAGGGCTGATCGGACGCTGGTCTACGTGCGGTCACAAAATAGAGGCTCGGGGAGCTCTCTGGAAATGACCGGACTCAGGAGCAGTGTCCGGTCATCCCCATGGTGCGTCCGGTCACAACTCATCCGTTGAGATCGGGCGCTCAGCATTTGAAGCCAGGGATGACGTGGCAGCCATCCATTGACCGGAAGCTGGTAGGGTGCATCCGGTCGATCTGACCGGCACGTACGGTCACCCCGAGCATTGCCTAGTGAAGGGGTACAACAGCTCTATTTTTATGGGGGCTATAAATAGAAGAGGGTCTTGGTTGATAGCTTGATAGAGCTGAGCACACTAGAGCCTTGGTGGCTTGTGTGGTAGTGCTTGGGAGCCCTCTAACTTACTTGAGCTTGATAGTGTTCATCCGATCGAGTGAGTGAGCGATTCTAGTGCGATTGCATCGTGATGTTGCATCAAGTGGCACTAGGTGATCGAGTTGCAAGCCGGTGGTGCTTGTTACTCTTGGGGGTTGCCACCTCCTAGATGGCTTGGTGGTGGTCTCCATCAAAGCCCGTAAGAAGCTTGTGTGGTGCTCCAGAGAAGAGCTTTGTGATGGGCATTGTGCTCGCCCCGTTGGAGCCGCGAAGAGCAACTCTAGTAGAGCGAGACGCAAACGGTGACAAGTGGTCCGGCCGGGTCAAGTGCTAGAGCTTGTGGTAAGCACTCTAGGTGGGAGAGTGTGACTTACGGGTCACCACTAGCAAGAGGACTGGCGACAACCTTGGAGCTTGTCTCAACAGGGACGTAGCGTGTTGGCAAGCATGTGAACCTCAGGAGAAAAATCACTGTGTCGACATTGTTCTTCTCATTGGTTTGCAACCCCCTTACACAAGCTTGTAATTACTCTCACATACATTGTGCTTGTGTAGTTGCTCTTGTAATTAGTTAGCTTGTGTAGCTCACTAGTTACCTTCTTGCTTGTGTAGCATAGAAGTAGCTCCGTTGCATGGCTAATTTGGTTTGTGTAACCTTGTTAGTCACATTGCTTAGTTTGTGTAGCTAAGTATTTGCGCTCTCTAATTTGGCATTGGTTGCCTTGTTATTGAGCATTGCTAGTGAGCTTAGGAGCTTTGTGCTTTTGCTTACTAGAATTGGGTAGGAGCTCCCCGGTGTGCAAACCACTAGTGGCATAGGTTTGTGTGACCTTTATCCTAGAATTGGATAGGTGAACTCTAGCTATCCCGGCACCTTTGCGGTCTAATTAGGATCTTTATAAGGTACTTGTGAACTTAGATAGAGGGGTGTAGTCTTGGCTAGACTGATAGTTTTAATTCCACATTTGTTTTGGTTAGCCGGCACGATTAAGTTTAAGAAATGACTATTCACCCCCCCCCCCCCCCATCTAGTCCGCCATCTAGACCCTACAAGTGATATTAGAGCTAGGTCTCTCATTTGTGGTCTTCACCGACCTAAGAGGATGGCGTCTAGTGGGCTAGATGATTGTGAGACACACATTTTTTATGGCACAAACTTTGCACTTTGGAAAAATCACATGCTTGATCATTTTCATGCAAAGGGACCTAAGTTTTGGTGGATTGTCACTAGTGGTCTCACTCATGTCATGGACCATAGAAATCTCACCAAAGCTCAAAGAGTTCTCTATGAACTTGATGCACATGCTTGTTGTTTTCTAATGGATGCATTGAGTTTTGATTTGATGAAACAAGTAAACTACATGGGAACCGCTCATGAGATATGGGAGTCCATCAAGCGCACCTTTGATGATTCCTCCACTTGGGACGATGGCAAGTTCAAGAAGGATGAGCCCAAGAAAGTGGCGCATAAGGATGTTGAGCATGACCACAACTTGGTGATTGTGAAAGATTGCTCCACCTCGCGGTCAAGTGATGATGATGATTGATCCACTACAAGTTTACTTGACAAGATTGATGATGCCACAAGTGTTGCAAATGATGATGCTACCCCATGCACACTTGATGGTTATGATGATGGATCATGCCCGGATGACATTGCTACTACAAGCTCTCCTACATCACCACATTGCTTTATGTCACAAGGTGACACCAAGGTATCAAATGCTAATGTGGTTGATCATGTTGATTCATATGATGGGCTTGTTAGTAGACTTGCTAGCATGACCATGTCTTTAGAAAATGAGAAAGCTAAAACATTGAAATTGGAAAATAAAAACTCATTTCTAAAAAAACTCATGTGAAGAACATAAGAAATTACTTGATGTTCTTAAATCTTCACATGGTGAACTAAAATTGACTCATGAGACACTACTTGCATCTCATGAAGAATTATTAGAACAACATGCTTCTCTCATTAAAGTGTTTTCAAAGAAACTTAAAAATAATGAGAGCTCATCACATGAGTCAAGTGATCAATTGCAACATGTGACTAACTCTTGTGATGTAGGGAAAAAGCATGTATCCACCTCTTGTGATAATTTACTAGAAATGCCATGTTCTTTACATATAGATGCTTGTTCTACTTCTATGTCTTGTGAGACTAACCTTTTGAAGGAGAACAATGAGCTCAAAAATGAAGTGAAGAATTTGAGCAACAAGTTAGAGAGGTGCTATAACTCAAAAGTCAGCTTTGAGCACATGTTGAAGACTCAAAGAAACTATGGTGACAAGTGTGGGCTTGGCTTCAAAAAGAAGATGACAAAGGGCAAAAGATAGAGAGAAAGAAAGATGAAGAAGCTACAACAAAGAAATCTCTCTCATACTATGTGTCAGGTTCATAAACCTAGGGTCCCCAATGGGCCCGCTTCCTAGCAAAAGCACGGCCCAATAGACGGCATTACAACAAAACGCGCGACTCCTGGGCTGGCCCAGATACCTAACGACAGGCCAGAAGAGCGATCTAGTCTCTGATCGAAAGGCCTGGCCAAGGAGGGGACGACGCTCACTTCCAACTCTGACCCGCTTTTCCAACCAGGAAGGCCTGGCCAAGGAGGGGACGACGCTCGCTTCTGACTCCGACCCGCTTTTCCAACCAGGAATACGCCAAACCTCTGCTTACAGCTCTTCTCTAACCGGCACGGTTGGAGCCGATTGGGAACGACCGACTGAGGACGTCCGCTCGATGAGGAACCCAAGAATTAGGTAGAGCAGATAAGGCAAGGCACTCAAGTCAAACCGCAATACCGAGGACCGTACCTTGCACACCTGCAGGATAGTACCACCAGACCATGTCAGAAAAGGTGCTTTGTAACCTTCCAGACATGTCAGAACATGAACAATGTTGTGGGCACCGACATTTGTCCTACAGTATGGTAGGCACCGACATTTACCATACCAGAAGAACACGATGGAGCCCGCCACATGCATCTGGGCGTCAATATTATTGTGGGCGCCGACAAAACTATCATGTACCCGATGGCGTGGGCAACAAGACTAGGAAACACACACTCTCTCTCTCTCTCCTAAACTTGTAAGGCCATCCCCTTCATCTATAAAAGGGGATGTGCTCTCTCCCAATGAAGGACGGTCATTTTGACTCTCTCTCTTCTAACTTTAGACATTCTGAGCACTCGAACAGCTCCATGGCTCTAGAACTCTAAAGCTACACAGAGCATACGTTCCAATACTCAGCGCACGTAGGGGCTCCCATCACTCTTGGCCCTTTGGTCTAGAGTCCAACCGAACCTCTAAACCCCCCATCTTATTCCCACTCGTTTGTAACCCCACAGCAAACTTCAAGCATCTAGGCTCAGGAATAAAGTCACCGAACGACTGAGACTAGACGTAGGGCACGTTGCCTGAACTAGTATAAACCCTGTGTCATTGAGTTCTAGGCCACATCCGATCACAATGCACGGCAAAACTATAAATATTCACTTGTTGGTCACTTTTCGCACTGACAGTTGGTGCCGTCCGTGGGGAAGATGCCGTACGTTCATGCTTTTGGTCATCATATGGCCCACCTTTCCGCCATCTTTGTCATGACGGGCTCAAGCGATATGATTCGCTTCAGCTCGCTGGAGTTTCCCACGCTCCCACCTATTGGGATGTGGGTTCCTCTCATCTTTGAGCTGTCCCAGACCTTCCTCTTTAGAAGCCTGGACTTCATTGCTGACCAGCTCGGCGTGCTTCACCTTCGCAAGGAGGCACTTGTCCCAACACCCGTCGGAGGAGGAGTGCCCTCCGTCGGCTCTGAGCCACCCGACGACCTCAATGATGAGACACCTGCACTTCGCTCTAAGCCCACGCTGGGCTCAAACCCCACTGTGAGTAACGTACATATTGTTCTTTACTTGCTATTTAATATCTTTCGCCGACTCTCTAGAGGGACCCCGTTGTCCCCACCGCAACCACCATACGACTGATTCCCCTATGGCCTCGCGTCCCCCATGGACACGTATGCGCAGGGGCTCCGAAAGCTGCTGATGCCACCCTCTCTCACATCTGAATTCGTGGGGATGGTGGGCTACGTTCCCGCCTCTTTCCACGAGCCCATGGATGACGAGGTTGAAAGCGATGGCTCCAGCATCGGCAATGTCGTGGCACCTAGCCACCCTTTGTCCTAGGAGTGCGCTATGGCGAATGCTCTAGGACAGTCACCGGTGGTAGCGGAGTCTCTACAGACTCACACCCCTCCAGACCCTCATGTGGAGGCCCTCGCGCGTGCATAGGAGCACGACAAGGAGTTACGACAAAGGCGGCAGAGCCAGTCGCCACGCGCGTGTAACCCGGTGAGCGGCACCCGAGGTCACGCCCATCAGGTCCAGCACAACATCATGGATGGGGGAACGATCCCCCATAGTTCGCTTGGGCTAGATAGAACATCACCATTGCGGCGATGCTTCTGCGTGGCCTTCCGGAGCCTATCGACCCCTAGGAGCAGGCGATCCACCAGAACCTTAGGGTGCTGGTGGAAACCACCGCCGTTCAATAGGCGAACAGCTCGCGTCGTGACACCAACTCACATCCTCTTTTCCTACCGGGGGAATGGGGGCGCACCAGTCGAATCGCTCCATCTGCTCACCACTACAGTCGCTAGGCGTAGAACAGGAGGCCACAGCTGCACCATGGCCTGACCCGGCTCCCGCTCCACACCGACCCCTTGTGCGCAAATGGCTCGGGCTAAACTAAGACGCTCACAGCATCATCAATAATCGGCGTTAGGCCCGGCATAATGATGACCTCCACCATGGGGTGGAGAGAGCAGGCGGCATGGGCCCTGGCCGGACCATCGAGGGGAGCGGGGAATGCACCCTAGGCATGGTCACTGACCAGATGACCGGAGTCCCAGCCCAGATGGACCAGGACCACAGGCCTTTGGCTGTCACATCCAGAAAGCGTCGTTCCCACAGTGCTTCCGACCACCTACCAACATTGCCAAATACATCAGGGAAACGAATCCTGGTATATGGCTCGAAGACTTCTAGTTTGCCTACCGAGCCAGAGGGGTGGATGATGACCACTTCATCATTCAATACCTCCCCATCTACATGGGGGAGCATGTTCGAGTGTGGCTCAAATTCCTCCCGCCTGACAGCATCCGCGACTGGGCGGATCTCAAGAGGATCTTCATCGGGAATTTCTAGGGGATGTATGTCCGCCCTGGGAATTCCTGGGACCTTAAGAGCTGCCAGCAGGAGCCCAACGAGTCCCTGCAGGATTGCATCCATAGGTTCTCAAAATGATGCAACTCCCTTCCTGATGTCATTGACGTGGACATCATCAGCGCGTTCCTCTCTAGGACAACCTATGAGTCCTTGATCCACAAACTCGGCTGTCTGAAGCCCCATACCACCCACGACCTGCTCGACGTCGCCACAAACCACGCCTCCAGCGATGAGGTGGTTGGAGCGGTCTTTAGCGGAGGCTAGGACAAGGGCAAGGCCAAGCGCGAGGACCAAGACGAGGGCCCCTCCATGTAAAGGGGCAAAAATAACAAGAAGGATCGGCGTCGATCGGCCAACTCCACTTTGGTCGCCGCGGCCGATCGTGTGGGAAAGCAGCCCCAGCAGGGCTAGCCTGACCACTTCGATAAACTCATGGAGAGCCCATGCACCAACCATGCCTACCCCATCAAGCACCTCTACAAGGAATGCGAACTCCTCAAGCGCTTTCAATGATAGGCCGGCGGACCGAAAGAAGGAAAGGGCAAGGAGGCAGTGCCCAAGAAAGGAGGCATGGCGGGCAAGGATGGGGATGGCTTTTCCAACCCCAAGGAATGCCTCATGATCTTCTGGGGATCCAATGCCATCTACTCCAAGCGCCAGCACAAAGTGCGCTACAGAGAGGCATGCGTCGCCAAAATGGCCGTCCCCTCTTTCCTTAGCTGGTCAGAATCTCTGATCACTTTTGATCAGAGGGACCATCCTTCCCATGTCACCAGACTGGGTTACTACCCACTCATCATTGACCCCATTGTCTGCAAGAAGCGCCTCACCAAGGTGCCGATGGACGGAGGCAGCGGTCTCAACATCCTCTACGTCGACACCCTCGATACCATGCGCATCCCCCGGTCGGAGCTCTGCCTAGTGAACTATCCCTTCCATGGCATGATCCTGGGGATGCAGGCATACTCGCTTGGGCAGATTGACCTACCCATCACATTTGGCGACTGAGCCAACTTCCGCTCAAAAGTCCTCACCTTCGAGGTGGTGGACTTCCTAGGGTCCTACCACGCCATCTTAGGGCGGCCATGCTACGCCAAGTTTATGGTGATCCCCAACTACACCTAGCTCAAGTTGAAGATGTCGGGACCAAACGGCGTAATCACTGTAGGTAGCACCTTTATGCATGCCTACACATGCAACCACGAGCATTATGAGCTCGCCACTACCGTCATCAACTCAGCCGAGCTCCCTTAGCTCGGAGAATTGTCAACTCCGGTAGTCCTGGACTGCAACAAGCCAACCTCCTCGACTGCCTTCCACCCACTCGAGGAAACTAAGGTGGTGGGGATCAACCCCACCAACCCAACAAAGATAGTGCGGATTGGGGCCCAACTGCTGACCAAATAGGAATGCGAGCTTGCCAACTTTCTATGCGCCAATCACGATGTCTTTGCATGGAAACTTTCTAACATGATAGACAGTATACCTCATCCTAGGCTCAAAACCCGCTAAGCAATGCATGCATCGCTTTGACGATGAGAGGCGCAGGGCCATAGGCGAGGAGGTCGCCAAACTCCTAGTAGCCAGATTCATCAAGGAGGTATACCACTCTGACTAGCTAGCCAATCCTGTTCTTGTTAAAAAGCAGACCGGAAAATGGAGAATGTGCATTGATTATACTGGCCTCAACAAGGCGTGTCCGAACGACCATTTTCCTTTGCCACGCATAGACCACATAGTTGACTCCACCTCAGGATGTGAAATCCTATCTTTTCTGGATGCCTACTCAGGCTATCACCAGATCATGATGAGAGAGTCCGACCAGCTCCTGACTTCATTCATCACCTCGTATGGTTCGTACTGCTACATAACCATACCTTTCGGTCTAAAGAACGCTGGCGCCACCTATTAATGGTGCATGCAGCAATGCTTCGCCAATCAAATCGACCCACTCAACTAGCCTGACCAAGTCAATTAGCCAAAACCAATGATCGTCGTCTATGTAGATGACATAGTGGTCAAAACGGCTCAAGCTTGCAACCTAATCGCGAACTTGGCCACAGTGTTCGTGAACCTCCGAAGGTTCAACATCAAGTTGAATCCTGAAAAATGTGTTTTCAGGGTTCCAAAGAGGAAGCTGCTTGGATACATCATGTCCGAATGTGGTATCGAGGCCAACCCCAAAAAAATCATGGCCATCTCCAACATGGGCCCTATACGCAATGTCAAGGGCGTACAAAGGCTCACCAGCTGTTTGGCCGCCCTGAGCTGGTTCATCTCCCGGCTAGGCGAGCGGGGGATGCCTCTCTACAAGCTTCTCAAAAAGACAGACGCGTTCATCTGGACTGAGGAAGCACAGCGGGCTTTGGAAAGCCTCAAAACATCATTGACGTTAGCCCCAATCCTCGTCGCTCCCAAACAGGGAGAACCCCTCCTCTATGTCATGACAAGCAACCACATGGTGAGCGCCGCCCTAGTCGTCGAAAGGGAGGAGCCGGGACACCACCTAAAGGTCTAGCGACCCATATACTTCATTGGTGAGGTACTCACTAACGCCAGGGTTCGATACCCCTAGGTGCAGAAACTTCTATATGCCATGTTGATGGCGACCCAAAAGCTCCTACATTACTTCACCGACCATTAAGTCATGGTCGTCACTTCATTCCTGCTGGGAGACATCGTCTGCAACCACGACACCATGGGATAGATCTCCAAGTGGGCACTCAAACTAATGGGCCACGACATCAGGTATGTCCCCCGCACCACTATTAAGTCTCAGGCTCTCACGGACTTTGTCACCAAATGGACGGAGGTCCAACTCCCAACCCTAGACGTCACCCATGAGTACTAGATGATGTACTTTGATGGGTTAGTGATGGTGCCCGGCTCGGGGGCTAGAGTGGTTCTGATCTCCCTAGATGGGAGCAGGCTCCGCTACGCGATCCGTCTCCAATTTTCAGCCTCAAACAACGCTGTAGAATACGAGGCCCTCATCAATGGACTACGGATCACCATCAAGCTCGGCGCTACGTGGCTGTACATCCGAGGTGACTCAGAGTTGGTCATCGACCAAGTCATGAAGGAGTCCTCTTGCAAAAGCCCCCTCATGGTAGCATACTGCCAGGAGGTGTGCAAGCTTGAGGACAAATTCTAGGGGATCGAACTACATCATGTCCCTCGAAAGGACAACGATGCCGCTGATTTTCTCACAAAATTGGCTACCAGGTGGGTTCCTTCTCCAGACAGGGTCTTCATCAATGACATTCACGAGCTGTCTGCCCGCATCCTAGAAGGTCCGATCTAGACACACCTCGACACCAACTTGGCGCTCGGGGGCTCCGACCTTGGTGCCTCTATGACGACGTCGCCCACTAATGTCACCGTGGTAGCAATTGATCAAGACGACTGGAGACCACCGCTACTCGCCTACCTCCTCGAGGAGGTTCTCCCACCCAAAAGGATGGAAGCACGACAGATCGCTCGACACGCCAAGATGTTCGTCATATTTGGTAATGAACTTTACAAGCAAAGTCTGTCGAGAATACTAATGAAGTGCATCCCTACCGACCAAGTGAAACAGCTCCTCCTCGAGGTCCATGCCAGAATCTGCGGACATCACGGGGCCCCATGGCTGCTGTTTGGAAAAGCCTTTTGACAAGGTTTTTACTGGCCCACCATGCTACGAGATGCAGAGGCGGTCATCCGCAGGTGTGAGGGATGCCAATTCTACGCTCGGCAAACTCATTTGCCCACATAGGAGCTTCAAACCATCCCCATCACCTGGCCATTCGCGGTCTGGGGCCTCGACATTTTTGGACACCTCAAAAAGGGCCCAGGTGGCTTCACACACCTACTCATAGCGGTGGACAAATTCACCAAGTGGATAGAGGTGAAGCCCATCACCAACATTCGCTTAGAAGAGGCGGTCAAGTTCTTCCTTGACATCGTCTACCATTTCGGTGTTCCTAACTGTATCATCACTGACCATGGAACTAACTTCATCGGGAAGAAGTTCCTGGACTTCTATGATGGATACGGCATCAGGATCTATTGGGCCTTGGTCGGACATCCACGTACTAACGGTCAGGTCAAACGAGCTAATGGCATGGTCCTCCAAGGACTTAAGCCACGCATCTTCGACCGACTCAATAAGTATGTCAGGTGATGGGTTGTAGAGGTCCCAGTGATCCTTTGGAGCCTAAGAATGACCCTGAACCGATCCATAGGATTCACACCTTTCTTCCTGGCCTACGGAGCTAAAGTAGTGTTGCCCTCCGACCTCGACCATGGCGCCCCAAGAGTGAAGGCCTTCGACCGAGACCAAGCCGTGGAGGCTTAGCAGGACGCGATCGACCTACTCGAGGAGGCTCGTGAGATGACCGTCATCCGCACTGCTCGCTACCAGCAAACTCTCCACAGGTACCATGAAAGAAAAATTAGAGGGAGGATCCTCGAGGTCGGAGACCTCGTGCTCCGAAGAGCTCAATCAACCAGGGAGAAACATAAACTCTCTCCACCATGGGAAGGACCCTATACAGTAACTGAGGTGATCTGACCGGGCACCTACCGACTGAAGGATGACAATGGCAATGTTCTCACCAACACATGGAACATCGAACAGTTACGTCATTTCTTCCCCTAAAACTCGGTCTTACCGCTTTCTTTCATTCAATGTTTGCTCCTACAAGCACCCTAGACCGAGCACTCTCGGCCTGGGTCGCTCAGGGGCTCCACGAGGGTGCGATGCCACCCCACTTTTTTACTATCATATAGTAACACTTTTTACCCGAACAAAAGGGTAGTCTGTTCCTTTAATTACCCTACGTAACTTATGTTTTAAACTTCTGACCGATCACACCCCGCCACGACCTACGGTTACGAGCAGCTGAGCCTCATGAGCCACGCTCGGGTTCTTAAGGTTGCAACCTATGGGTCAAACGGGCAGGTGCGAAAAAGAAAGGATAAAAACAAAGCTATGCTAGGGTAAAAACAAAGAATGGATGGGACATGCTTCCCCTTATGAGTGATTCCATCACAAAACAAAACTGAAGTATTCATGAATACAAAAAATTGTTCACATGGGGGCTCTCCCATGAACTTATCCTTTCCATATGCTAACTGTTTCTACTCTAAATTCTATTGTGGCCGCCCGACGGCATCGGCTGACGGCTCGGTCGATGAGGATAAGGGCTGCTCGCCTTCCGACGGGACGACGTTCGGCTCGGTTGGAGGAGGGACGACGCTCGCTCTCGACCCGGTCTCCACTCCATCCGCAGGCTGGATGACATCTTCTTGACGCACGCCTTCAGCCACACTCGCACGGTGAGCCTCCATCACCCACTGCACGAAGACTTGCTTGGCAACCATCTGTGTGTATGGCACCAAGCTCTCCCCGAGTGCATGGATGGCGTCCACGCTCTAGCCATCGGCGTACCCTCTATAGATGGCAGTGAAGTCTAGGTCCAGGTGGTGCATTGCCACTGAGGTTAGCACCCTCAAAGTCCCATAGAACTTCCCGTCGGAGATGAGCTCCTGAACTTCGTTTGGGACCTCAGCCAGCTGGACGACGGACGTGCTGGTGCTCGGCGCCGACCCAAACACCTCAGAAATGACCACCTGGGTGATGTTGCGGATTTGGTCAAGCTCCCCCTCGAGAGCACGTCGCTCTTCAAGGGACTTGGCTAGCGCCTCCGCGCTCCGACCGATCGCTGCCTTGGCTGTCTCCAACTCCTGCTCTAGAGAACCAATTTTTCCACCTAGTTCTGGAAAAAGGACGACAAGCTTAGAAGCAACAGAAAGGAAAAACCAAGGCATCAACCAAAGGCAGAACAGGTACATACCAAGGCGAGTGTTCTTGAGGATGGAGAGTCCTTCCTCCTACCGAGTCACCTTCTTGAGCAGTCAAGCATTCAACTCCTCCGCCCTAAGCACCTGCCCCCAGAGCGCGAGCACTTCTCGATCACCCTTCGACTGGGCCTTCTGCTCTATCTCCAGAGCCTCCAAGGACTTCTGGAGTGCCGCCTTAGTCTTTGCCAAGTGGACCTTCGCTGCATCAAGTCCCCGATCGGCAGCAGTCACCCGTTCCACCGCGAGCAGTTCCACTGCCCACGCTCCTGTCACCTCGGCCGCCCGGTCTTGGGACTCATGGCAGGTGGATTCTAGCTGGTGCTCAAGCTCATCAACCTATCGTGACATCGCGGCTTCCTGCTCCATCCGACCATGTTAATCCTAAAGGAAACGGGACTTGTGGATCGATGTCGCCTCCAACTCCTATAAAGCGAGAAGCAAACATGCTGAAACAACCAGTGGAAAACCAAGGAGTCAAGGACAAATGCTAAAAACACATAAAGCTTACCTCTATGATGTGGGGTAGGTCAACTGAGACTGTTTGATGGATGAGCTCAACCCGCTCCAAGGCTTCCTTGAGCTTCGCCTTGGTTTGGGCGAGATCGGTCTCCATCGATAGTCCTCTCTCCTCTAGCAAGTGCCAGAGCATCACCTCCTCCTCGTTGTGAAGGATGAACCAAGCCTTCCTCAGGTCTCTAGGGTAGGGCCACACTTGCTTGTGGGTCACCCCAACCCGCTGGAAGGTCCAGCCGTCACAATATCATGCGATGACCAGACCATCGCCAACTCCTACGACGGTGGGATGGCTGGTGGCTCCACCCTAGTGCCTGCCTCACCGGAGTAGGGGATCTCCACTATCTCGACTCTGTGGCCCGCCGGCGGATGTTCTACCTCTGGCCTATCCGCGTCACCTCCCGACCCCTCCAGCTCCAACCAGGAGGGTGAGCCGTGTGTTCCTCCACTGGGCAAGGCAGGGAGCCTGGTTTCCCTCTTCTCTTCCATCGTGGCAGTTGGGGGAGGGATCACAAGGGTCACCTCCAACCCAACCTCCACCATCACCACAGGGATCGCTGCCATCACCATCGCTGCCATTGTTGCTATACTCATGACCGACCAGGAGGACGCAACCCCTAGAAGGGAAGGTCGCACCGCCGCTAGTCTGCTTTCCCCACCACTCATTGTGACTCGCTGCAGGCTGGGTCTCAACTCCTCCTACATGGGAGGCGGGGCGATGCCCAATCCTGTTAGTCCCTGGCTACTGTAAAAAAAGTACAGGTCAGTCGTGCTCAAAGAACTCAACTGTGAGATCGAAAAGGAACAAAGATGCATACCTGGACAAAAGCGGTAGGGCCCTGAAGCCCTGACACGCTAGCGATGAGCCCACCAGATGAGGACTGCTCACAGGTCGCGACCTGTGCCCCCTTGTATCGACCGAGGGAGGAGTCAACCCGGCCGGTTCCCGATTGGCCCACGAGTGGCCACGATTGCCGGCTCGCGACGCGCCCACCGGAGTAGCTGACGGGGCGTCTCTCCATTGTGGGTCATGCACACGCGCCGACCCCGAAGATGCGGGGGTACGAGCAAGCTCCTCGACTGGTTGGCATGCCCCACCACGCTTGTGGTAGGGGGTGCAAAGCCAACGACGCCTCTGAAGGGTGCGGCGACCGCGCCCGCTTCGCCTCTTGCTCGACGGCGGTGTCTGAGCTCGTGGTGCACTTCCTTGACATGAGAACGTCGCTGCGCCTCTTCGTATCCCGCCCACCACCGACGGACGCAGCCATAGGCTCATGATGCTCCACCGAGGTCGCAATGATGCCCCGGTCTCCTTCATCCTCGGAGGAGCTCACGTCGCCACCCATCTCCATGGGCTCCTCCGACTTGAGCTCCACCTCCATGTCGCTCTAGTTTTCATCGGCCCACACCCGTCGGGCGATCTCCTCCTCCGGGCCTCCTCAGCTCTCTTCTTCTTTTTGGCAACCGCTGCCTCTTTCAGAGTGGCTTGCCGAGCTACACCCTTTGGCCCCCTCGGAAGATGCGGCTAGGACTTGGAACCTGTGAGTCCCTACGAAACGGATGACTCGAAGTCAAAATACAGGAGAGCAAAAGGGAAAAGGACACAGAATAAGAAGAGGGGGGCATACCATATTGGATAGCTTTGCGACATGGAGAGGTCTAGGCTTTCCTTCAAGGGACTCTTTGTCCCTCAGTTGCAGCACCCGGTTGAGCCGAATCTAGACTTCGTCTTTCATCAACTCCTCCGGCGACGCGCGGTCGGGATCCATTGGGCCGGAGTAGGCCCACATCGGTCGCCTCCTCTCTGCCAGTGGGGCGACTCGATGGCAAAATAAGGTGTGGAACACCCGTAGCCTATCGAGGCCATGCTACACTAGCTTCTGGAGCTCCGCCTCGATGACCTCTAGCTTGTTCTACCGACTAGAGGGACCCCACGACCAGCTCTCCCGCCTCTCTGGCCTTTCGGTGAACGGTGGGAATGGCGCCTCCACTGGGTTCCAGATGTAGAACCACTCCCCATGACACCCCCTATTGGAGTCACAGGGGGAGTACACGGGGTAGGAGCCCGACGGCCTTGGCTTCTTCTACAAGGCAAAGCCCCCAACCGGCATGGTTCTAGGTGGCTTCCCCTCCGACAAGGCTCGCCCGGTGAGGATCCATCGGAAGAGGTCCATGTGTGGCTCCATCCTGAGGAAGGCCTCGCAGACAGTGACGAAACCAGCAATGTGCAGCACCCCAGTCGGATTGAGGTGCTGCAACTCTAGGCCCCACTCGTTGAGGAGCCCGTGTAAGAACCAGTGCGCGGGATATCCTAGCCCACGCTCATGGAAGGTGAGGAAGGAGACAACCTTGTCGGCCTGAGGTCGTGGAACAGCTTCCCCTAGAGCAGGAGCCCTCCGATGCACCACCTCCTTCGGCAGGAGCAGCCCCTTCTTGGTGATGGCGGCTAGCATCGCCTCATCTATGTTGGATGGCCTCCATTTCGACATCGTGCTCTGGATTCACGAATGGATCTTTGAGTTCTCCTCTCCCTTGCTTTACCCTCTTTCTCCTAGGAACCACCATGGCACACAAATGAGCTTGGCGAGAAGGAAAGAAGGAGGAGAGGTGGCAGATGGAGAAAGGCGAAGGAATGGGACGAAAACCCTCTCCCTTCCCCTATTTAATATGGATAGGCATGCGGTGGGACGCGTCCTAACTAATGGGACACACCCTGCCCAATGAAACATCACCTGGTTAAAGCGGGACGTGGCCTGGGTTGGGCTCACAGAATCTCCATCGAGGGGAGGCCAGCGGGCCACCTGAGTCGGTCTTCGGAATGGCTCAAGCATCTGCTGGGAGGCGGGTCAAGGAGCACTGGAATGCCACATGATGGCTATGCTGACCCCCGTTACGAACGATGGACCCTGATTCCACTTGGACATACCTGTTAGAGAGCTCACCGAGCGTGTCACTTGAGCCATCGAGGCAAGCGATGTTAGCTTAGCCCCTCCGGTTGCGAAAACCACGAATGGAGTAATGCACGAAACTAGACCAACCGCTCAGCCACGCCCGGCACTTGGGTACACGCTTCGTCGCGCCCGACGTTTGAGTTGGCGCCTGATGCCTGGGTCCGTGCCCTCGGAAACGGTGGCTCAGAATGTTGGCAAGTCGAAAAATCCCCTAGGCGATTCTACCCAAATCGCCCAGGGGCTCGGGGGCTACACCCACCCGGTGCGCTCGCGCGAACCCACCGGCAAGTCAAAAAATCCCCCAAGCGATTCTACTCGAATCGCCCGGGGGCTCAGGAGCTACACCCACCGAGTGCGCTTGCGCGCACCCGCTGGCAAGTCAAATATTCCCTAGGTCCAACTTCTGACATCATACAGGGAGCGGTCGCGTCTCAGCATGACCCGTCTCCATGACATGACATTCTAGGGGACTCACATCGGCCCACGGTGATGGATGCATGGTCACTATGCTACCTGCACCCTGTACGACTACTGATCAGCACGCTGGTTCATCGGTTCGATGCCTGGGTCCATGCTCTGTCGCGCCCGACCCCTCGGCCACGCCCGATGCATGGGTTCATGCTCCGACGCCCCCAATGGCGACTCATGATCTTACATCGATCCGGTACTCTCATACAATGAGTATAAACAGCCCCTTCACAAGTTCATAGAAGTCCCAAAAGGGCTCAGGGGCTCCTGTCAGGTTCATAAACCTAGGGTCCCCGATGGGCCCGCTTCCCAGCAAAAACGCGGCCCAGCAGACGGCATTACAACAAAACGCATGACTCCTGGGACAGCCCAAATACCTAACGACAGGCCAGAAGAGCGATCTAGTCTCTAACTAGAAGGCCTAGCCAAGGAGGAGACGACGCTCGCTTCCGACTCTGACCCACTTTTCCGACCAGGAAGGCCTGGCCAAGGAGGGGACGACGCTCGTTTTCAACTCTGACCCACTTTTCTGATCGGGAATACGCCAAACCTCTGCTTATAGTTCTTCTCCGACTGACGCGGTCAAAGCCGACTGGGAACGACCGATCGAGGACGCCCGCTCGGTGAGGACCCAAGAATCAGGCGGAGCAGATAAGGCAAGGCGCTCAAGTTAAACCGCAATACCGAGGACTGTACCCTACAGAACTGTAGGACAATACCACTAGACCATGTTAGAAGGGTGCTTTGCAACCTTCTAGACATGTCAGAACACGAACAATGTTGTGGGCGCCGACATTTGTCCTATAGTATGGTAGGCGCCGACATTTGCCATACCAAAAAAACACGATGGAGCCCGCCACATGCATCTGGGCATCAACAGTATTGTGGGCGCCGACAAAACTGTCCTGTACCTGATGGCATAGGCACCAAGACTAGGAAACACACTCTCTCTCTCTCCTAAACTTGTAAGGCCATCCCCTTCTTCTATAAAAGGGGATGCGCTCTCTCCCAACGAAGGACGGTCATTCTGACTCTCTCTCTGCTAGCTTTAGACATTCTGAGCACTCGAACAGCTCCATGGCTCTAGAACTCTAAAGCTACACAGAGCATATGTTCCAATACTAAGCGCACGTAGGAGCTCCCATCACTCTTGGCCCTTCAGTCCAGAGTCCGACCGGACCTCTAACACTCCCCATCTTATTCCCACTCGTTTGTAACCCCACGACAAACTTCAAGCACCTAGGCTTAGGAATAAATTCACCGACCGACTGAGACTAGATGTAGGGCATGTTGCCTGAACTAGTATAAACCCTGTGTCATTAAGTGCTAAGCCACATCCGATCACAACGTACGGCAAAACTACAAATATTCACTTGTTGGTCACTTTTCGAACCAACACTATGTGCTACCGGTGTCATGAAGCGGGAGACCTTGTAAATGGTTGCCCTAACATTGAGAAGCTCAAGAAGATAAAGGAAGAAGAGAGGCTAAAGCATGTCAAATGCTTCAAGTGCCGCACTTGGGGTCATCATACCTCAATGTGGCCAACCAAGCAATTGATGAAGCAACTAGAAGAGCCTCAACCAAAGCCACAAGTTGAGCAAGAGAAGACATCCCAAGAGCAAATCAAGATCAACCATGATGGTAGTGATTTGATGATAAAGAAGAAGAAAACAAGAACGGGTGGAAAGGCAAGGCATCCAATGTAAACTCAAGATGCCAAGATGATGAGCAAGACACAAGATGAGAAGAAAATCTATGCTCACATCAAGTGCTTCAAGTGTGAAACTACAGGACACTTTGCCTCTAAGTGTCCTACCAAGCTTGAGAAGAAGGCTCAAGCAATCCATGAGAGACAAGGCAATGGGAAGCACCACATGAGCAAGGAAGAGAAGGCTCAATCAAAGAGAAAGTGCTACTCATGTCGAGCAAGGGGACACATGGCACATTCATGTCCCCTAGGTAACACTCCTAAGCCTATTTCAATTGATGATGATTCTATGCTTAGGAAGGATGATAATGGTACCTCTATGGTTGCTATTGCAAAACATCTCGCTACTCATACTAAGGCTTTGCCTAAGTATGTTGCTCCTAACTTGAGAGGACCCAAACTTGATTGGGTACCATCAAAAAGTGGATGATTGTTTGTAGGTACCATTGGCATTGGAGGCTTAATTCAATTAATCTCATATTGTTAATCACATATTGAGTCAAGTTATAAATCTTAGTGCACATCCAAACCCAATGCCAAGTGAAAATTGAGTGAAGTCCAAGTGCTATCAACATACAAGTGTCATATTCATGTTGTGGTGGTTTATTGAATTATTTGATGGCTTGCAAAAATATTTGAGTTGAAGCTTGCTAGTTGGATGATCATGAGCTAACCAAGGTATATCTCTTGTTGATCATTTCATTTGGAGGCATATGAGTTGATTGAATTGGATAAATATGCAATATTGCTTGCTATAAGATGATTGAATGGATAATTGCTTAGTAATCAAGTTTGGATTGATTTGTGTTGGATAAATTCATAAGATGACATTTAGTAAGTGGATTGAATGGATTTATGTCTTGTGGATGTGTTCAAACAAGTTGGTTTCAAGTTTGATTCATATTTGATGAAGTATAGCTCAATAGTTGAAATCTATCCTATATTGTAAAATCTGAGCTAGCTGTGATCTTAGCTATGTTTGAGTGATCAAAACTTATTGGATTGGCATAAAAATTGGTGTACATGCTCTATACTTATGGTATAAGATTCTGTAGAAATTTCATAAAAGTTGGATAAGAGATGCTTCGATTTTGGAGTGGATCTTGTCAGCTATAGTGCAGCAGTTTTTAGCATGTAGCAGTGGTGGAAGAATTAAAATCTGGTAGCAATCTAAAAGTCAAATGAAGCTTAAATTTTTACAGCTGCTAGATAACTTAGTTTAAGCACATCTCCACCAAATCTCGTGGTATTTGGATTTGTACTTTAGGAGATATGCATTTCGCATTAAAGGGTATAAAATCTGCTAGAAAAGTGACAAATATTGGATTGATCTAGAGTCACTTTGATTGAAAGGTCCTCAAGTTGGAAACATGTTTATAAGTGGTTGAGGTACCTAAGTTTGGTTTTGAGATGATCTAGAAGCATGACAAGCAAAGAGTACAAGGCAATTTGATTGTGGAGTGTACTTTGCATATATTTGGTACTCAAATTAGAAGATCAAGATCAAATTTAAGATGAAGATGAAGTTTAAGTTCTAGTGACTATTGGAAATCATTTAGTAGAAAGAAAAGGACTTAAAGAAGGAATCAAGGTTACTCGTCAAGTTAAGTTCATCACTTGAATCAATCAATCAAGTCATTTCAAGTGAGTATCAAGGATGGTTCCTTGGAGAGAGGTCACTTCTCCCTAGTGTAGGGGCTTGCCGCCTATGTGGAGGTAAACCAAGTGTGGTACTTAGAAGGCTAATATGGAAGTGGTGATCCGAGGGACATTTGAGATGCTTAGTTAAAGCAATCAAAAGAGTTGATCAGTAAAAGCAAGCAACACCCAAAAGAAAGCTAGTCATGGCAATTCAAGTGGTATTCCAAATAGTTCTCTCATGCAAGCATTGATCAAAAGATGAAGCAAACTAACTACAACAAGATAGTGCACTTGATCATAAGTGGTATTCATTTCATATGAGTGAAGAATGGAATTCAAAATGGTATCTATTGTTCTTCATCAAGCTTATAGTTGGACTTCACATTGCTATTGGAGTAATAAATTGGAATCTATGTGACTATCCTCTACTCCAACATAGCAAAGGTATCATTGTAATGTGCATGATCATTTCATCCCTTACTAGTATGCGATTAGTGCATATAGTACATGCTTCATAGGATAATGCATAACAAATGAAATGTTTAAATTCATAACCTACCACTATTGCTTGAATGATTAGTTGATCTAGTGGTTAGTATATGAATTTGTTCATGAGCTAGTGAACCCAAGTACTTGATTTAATTTGGATTGCCAACGAGTGACAAGTACAACCTCGATAAGATAACCTCCAAATGAGTGTGAAGAAGCTTAGAGAGGGTTCAAACCGGACTTGTAAGCTTAGGCAAATCAATTTAGTTCAAGTCAACCATAGAAGCTCATGATAGTGATGAGAGTACAAGCACAAGACAACAATTCAAATGGAAATCTAGTTTGTTTGTTTCAAGTGGTATCTAGACTCAAGTATTTCATCAAGAATTCACAAGTGATGTCTAGATCAACTCTCAAGTGATATCCTATAAGTGGTACTCATGAAGATAACAAAGGTTCAAGAAATGGTTTTTATTGATAAATCCAACAAGTGGTTCCATGGTAGAAAATTCTTTCAAGTGGTATCACATCTACACATGGTATCAATCATGCAAGACGATGGTTCCAGAAGTGATCCTCAACTTTAAGTGATCACCAAATGAAGAATGCATCCCTCACCTACAAGAGCTCAAGTTTATCAAATGGATGACCCATGCTATGACATAGGGGGAGGTGTCCCACAAATTGGTATCAAGTCAAAGATCATGTGTGTGTGGTATCTCAAGAAGCTATACAAGTGGTGTCATTCCAACAATCAAGTGATGTCCATAAAAAATGCAAGATTCAAGCCTCAACCATCTACCCCAAATGTAAGCCTTTGCATCAATGAGAAGCACACCTTTTATGAAAATTGATGATAAATGGGGAGAGATTGTACAAAGATATAAAAACTTCGGGAGAGATTGAGACAAAAAAGTAGAGGTTGGACATGGACATGGACAAAGAGGGAGCAACATTGAGGAATTGAGAAGGATCAAAATTCTTGGACAAGAGAAGCACACATATAAGGGGAGCAAGCTCATGAACTTTGATTGATTGCATTTGATAGGTGCATATTCATGTGCTTGCTTGCATTGCATAAGATTTTAAATTCAATATGCATGCTTGTGTGGTGTATGCTAGTTGTAGAATTTGAATGATGATTTGATAACTAGCATACATAGGATGGTAGCTAGACTCATATTTTAACACGTCGTACTAGAACCTTGCTTATAATGTTGATCTCACAGGGTTTCTAGTATTTCTGTTGTCTAGCTACTCATGGTGCTAAGGATGGTGTTAAAAGTGCAACTCCGATTAGTATCACGCTTCAAAGGTTTACTTTATACACCTTAGCATCATTTGGTAGTAATTACTCTCCCACAATTCCAATCTATGCATATGTGCGAGCTTCAAACCAAAAACTCTAGCATATATGAAGGGGGAGCTAATACTACCATATCTTTGTAGAGTTGTCATCAATTACCAAAAAGGGGGAGATTGAAAGGTCCTTGTTTGGTTTTGGTAATTGAGTGACAACCCTAGGTGGACTAATTGTGTTTATGTGAGATACATAGGTGATTAGTCCATAGGTACATGTGTGTGAGCAACATATGCCATGAAGGTGGAAATGACTCAGAGATGTTGCAAAGCTCACACATGTGATGATGAAGGAGCTCATTGCACATGAGACATGACATTGAGTCATGTGATCAAGGTGAAGAAGATAAAGATATGACTTGGCTTGATGGACCGGTTGCAAGCATGAAGGGCAAGTTGGAGGCTTTGGAGCGAAGGACCACGTGGCGGTGAAGCTTGAGAAAGACTTGGCGCCGATGGACGAAAGCAACAGTGAAAAGCAAGTAAAGTCAAGATCGATGAACCAATATGATCATGTGATGATATGAAGTGGATCATATCATTATTGATCATGTTGGTGCATGTGTTGCATCGATATTGGAGGAGATGGAATGGAATGCGCAAGGCAAAGGTATAACCTAGGGTATTTCATTTCACCGATCATAGGTGTGTAGAGAAGTTAATGACCGGGTTTAAGATAGATGGCTATACTATCAAGAGGGGCAAACTTGTTTGCATATCGGTCATATAGTGCGACTCGAGTGATCTAACTTTGCATTGTCGCTAGGATCGAGTGGCGTGGCAAGTTGAATGGCTAATCCTTTGGAAAATGTTTGTGAAAAGCTAACACACATACACATGGTGGTGTACACTTGGTGGTGTTGGCACATTTGCAAAGGAGAAGGAGTTGGAGTTGAAATGGATCAACTCGGTGAAGAAACAATGGCGAAAGGAGGTCACTGTGAGTAACCGAATGCTGGCCTCGGTAGAATCGGCGTGTCCGATCAGTGACAGCAGTTGGGTGCGGTCTCGGTCAAGTGACCGGATGCTACATAGTAAAGGTGATCGGACGCACAGGACCTACGTCCTGTCGTGTGTGACGTATGGTGACGTAGACGATGCTGGAGTTGGTGCGCGAGAGTAGGGCTGATCGGACGCTGGTCTGCGTCCAGTCGTGCAGCACCAGACGTGTTCGGTCGCAAAATAGAGGCTCGAGGAGCTCTTTGGAAATGACCGGACTCAGGCGTAGCAGCGTCCGGTCATCCCTGTGGTGCATCCGGTCGCTACTTAACCATTGAGATCAGGCGCTTAGCATTTGAAGCCAGGGATGACATGGCAGCCATTCGTTGACCAGATGGTGGTAGGGTGCGTCCGGTCGCCCCGAGCAGTGCCCAGTGAAGGGGTACAACGACTCTATTTTCATGGGGGTTATAAATAGAAGAGGGTCTTGGCTGATAGCTTAGTAGAGCTAAGCACACTAGAGCCTTGGTGGCTTGTGTGGTAGTGCTTAGAAGCCCTCTAACTCACTTGAGCTTGATAGTGTTCATCCGATCGAGTGAGTGAGCGATTCTAGTGCGATTGCATCGTGAGGTTGCATCGAGTGGCACTAGGTGATCGAGTTGCAAGCCGGTGGTGCTTGTTACTCTTGAAGGTTGCCACCTCCTAGATGGCTTAGTGGTGGTCTCCGTTGAAGCCCGCAGGAAGCTTATGCGGTGCTCCAGAGAAGATCTTTGTGAGGGGATTGTGCTCGCCCCACGGGAGCCGCGAAGGGCAACTCTAGTAGAGCAAGACGCGAAGGGCGACAAGTGGTCCGGCCAGGTCAAGTGCTAGAGCTTGTGGTAAGCACTCTACGTGGGAGAGTGTGACTTGTGGGTCACCACTAGCAAGAGGACCGGCGGCAACCTTGGAGCTTGTCTCAACGGGGACATAGCGTGTTGGCAAGCACATGAACCTCGGCAGAAAAATCGTTGTGTCAACATTGTTCTTCTCATTGGTTTGCAATCCCCTTACACAAGCTTGTAATTACTCTCACATACATTGTGCTTGTATAGTTGCTCTTATAATTAGTTAGCTTGTGTAGCTCACTAGTTACCTTCTTGCTTGTGTAGCATAGAAGTAGCTCCATTGCGTGGCTAATTTGGTTTGTGTAACCTTGTTAGTCACATTGCTTAGTTTGTGTAGCTAAGTATTTGCGTTCTCTAATTTGGCATTGGTTGCCTTGTTATTGAGCATTGCTAGTGAGCTTAGGAGCTTTGTGCTTTTGCTTACTAGAATTGGGTAGGAGCTCCCCGGTGTGCAAACCACTAGTGGCATAGGTTTATGTGACCTTTATACTAGAATTGGATAGGTGAGCTCTCGCTATCCCGGCACCTTTGGGGTCTAATTAGGATCTTTATAAGGCGCTTGTAAACTTAGATAGAGGGGTGTAGTCTTGGCTAGACCGATAGTTTTAATTCCGCATTTGTTTCGGTTAGCCGGCACGATTAAGTTTAAGAAAGGACTATTCACCCCTCTCTAGTTCACCATCTAGACCCTACACCACTTCTTGCTTGAGTTTCTCATTCTCCATTGCGACCTCTTGTGTGCATGTTTCTACAATAACTTTCTCAACACAAACTTGGTTGCACAAGGGTGAGTCTAAACATAAATCATTACAAGAAGTGGAGGCATCCTTTTTAGGAATGTCAAAAATTGAACCTTTCTTTTTAGGTGCCTCAGTGGGGGTTGTACCAACGGCTTCAAGATTAACAACTTTATTAGTTAGCTCATCACAATGTTTGCACATGATTTCCATTTTAGTGAGCAAACTTTTCTAATCATCTTGTGAGCTAGCTAACTTTTCCTTTAATTTTTCATTTTTCTTTACAAGTTGCTCATCATTGATTGTGCAATTATTTGTGTTTGCACTAGTCTCAAGTTGCTCCATTTTAGTAGATAGCTCCATATTAAGATTGGCAAAAGTTTCATATTGTTCAAGCAAAGTAGCATAAGCTTGTTGTGAGCTATCTAGCTTTTCTTTTAATTTTTTAAGCTTCTTTTGTTGACTAGTGCAAACTTTGGCAAAGTTAAAATTTTGTTGCACAATTTCATCATAAGAAGGTAGCTCATCATCACTATCACTATCATTGTCACTATCACTAGGGATAGGCTTTTTGTTACCTCGTGCCATAAGGCACACACGTGAGGTGCTTGATGATGAGTGCTTGTGCCCACGCCTCTTGTGGTGGTCTTCTTCTTCACTTGAAGAATCATCCCATGACCTTGTAGATGTGAGGGCTTTGTCCTTGCACTCCTTCTTCTTTGTCTTGGGTGTGGTCTTGTTTGGACAAACTTCCACAAAGTGCCCCAACTCGCCGCATCCATAGCATCATTTCTTTCTTTGCTCTTTTCTTTGATTAGTGAAGATGAAATCTTGAATTTGGATGGGCACACCCTTGACATTGAGTTTTTAGATCATTTTCTCCACCTTGTTGATAAGCTTGATAGATTCTTCATCAAGGTCAGAGGTGGAGGAGGAAGATTGATCATCATCACTTGATTCTTCATCACCATCATTATTATCTTCTTCTTCATCTTCACTTGAGGAGCTTGAGCTTGAGCTTGAGATTGTCTCAACTTACTTGCCCTTCATCTTCTTTTTCTCACTACATGTGAGAGCTTTGCCTTTGCTTGATGAAGAGGCTTCTTCTTGACCCATCTTGCGTGACATTTCAAATGTTGCCAATGACTATGGCTGGGGTCATGGTGCTCAAGTCCTCCATGTTGTGAAGGATGGTGATGATGCTTACATATTTCTTTTGTGGTAGCATGGAGATGATCTTCCTCATGATGTCCACAGCATCTAGCTTTGTTAATCCTATTGAATGGAGCTCATTGATAATTAGATTCAAACGAGAATACATATCACGAATAAGCTCATCATTATTTATTTTAAAGGAATCATAATTTTGTTTAGCTAGACAATGTTTTTGCTCATGGACATTAGTTATGCTGTTATGGAGCTCTTGGAGTTTTAACCAAGTTTCATGTGCCATATTTACAGTGAACACTTGGTTAAACACATCCATGTTAAAAGATTCAAATAAGCAATTTTTAGCACTAGCATTGAAATGAATTTCTTTTTCTTCACTCTTTGTGGGTTTATCGGGATTCTTAATGGGTTTCATCCCGTCTCGAGTGACTCCAAACACCCAAATCTACTGTCTCAAGGTGACAAACTATTCTTGCTTTATAGTAGGGGAAGTTAGTGCCGTCAAAGTGCGGAGCCCTAGAGGTATCCATCCCAACCACTCTAAATAGCATCGGCTCAACGGTGGTAAAGCCAAAGGTCCAAATTGAGCCAACCGGCTCTGATACCAATTGAAAGGGACTATGACGCCTAAGAGGGGGGTTGAATTAGGCAACTTAAAACTCTAACTCAAAACTATGACCTCTTTTTCTATCCTTAGCAAAACCTATGCAAAAAGATAAACTATCTAAATGTGCAACTACGGTTTTGCTAGTGTGTTGCTATCTCTACCGCAAAAGGAGTTATGCAAACAATGTAAATGCGGAAGCTAAGGAGTAAGATAGAGATATGCAAACTCCCATCGATGACTCTGGTATTTTTACCGAGGTATCGAGAAGCGCGCAAGCTTCTCCCTAGTCCTCGTTGGAGCCCCTTGCAAGGAATTCCTCGCAAGGGGCAAGCTCCCGATCAGGTAACTCCGTGGATAGCCTCGGGCCTTCCCCACGCGCAAGTGGGTCTCCGGTGTACCTTTCGGAAAGCCTCTCCTGGATCGCTCCCCACCGTCTTCACTATCAAGCTTTCGGCCAAAACATCACGGGCCTTGTTCCCTCCGGTACACGGTGGCGGCCACACCACAAACGCAATTGGTGTGATCTTGCAAGACTACAAGCCCATCCGATGTACAACAATGGTGCGCGCAAGCACCAAGTGGTAAGAGGTATGCAAACCTCACTAAACACTAGGCCTAAACCTAGAGCAAGCGCATAAGCGGTGGTCTAATCAACCTAAGCACTTCGCAAAGCACCTACGCTAATCACCTAATGAACCACTAAGCACTATACAAGTGGAGATCACTAAAATGGTGTATCAACACCCTTGGGGACATCTAATTATTTGCCACTCTTACGGAGGCCGCCTCTCTGATTGCCAACTTTGTGGTGGCAACTACAAAAATGTCTCAAAAAATAGTAACTCGTCTAATATTTTGCTGACGTGGCATGCCAGATCAGCCAGCCAGCTTGGGAACGGGCCGTTGACGCTCGAAGACCGAAGGCAAAAGACCATTCTGCCCCCGTCGTGTATTGCTTAACAAGCGTCGTCTCCTCCCATCTGCTCAGTCCTAATGGTTCTCTCCGCACTTCTTCTTCTTCCTTCGTCTCCTCGTCCTTGGTCACCGCCGCCCGCCCCAGTTGTTGCTGCTTCATAAGCTAGCCATCGCCATATATACATACCCGACGACGCACGCGCGTGCGCAAACCAGCAGGAGCTAGCGAGCACCAACCGGGCCAAGAAGCCTAGCCAGCGACCAAGCAGAGCTACCCCGGCCCGGCATCGCGCGCGTCCAATCGAAGAAGAAAGGGATCAGGGAGGGGAGGCCACATCGAGCTTGGCAAGACATCTAACCCTCGGTACATATGCAGGGCAGCGGCAGTGGTGGTGATCAAGCAGGAGGGAGCCTGGGCATGGACATGGGCATGGGGTACGCTGGCGGCGGCGGCGCCGAGTGCTCATCATCGGCTTCGGCGGCGGCTGCTGCTGCCGCGGCCGTAGCCGCCGACGCGGCGGAGGCGGAGGAGCGGCAGTTGCTTAAGGGGGAGATCGCGGTGCACCCGCTGTGCGAGCAGCTGGTGGCAGCGCACGTGGGGTGCCTACGCATGGCGACGCCCATCGACCACCTCCCCCTCATCGACGCGCAGCTCGCGTAGTCCAGCGGCCTCCTCCACTCCTACGCCGCCCACCACCGCCCCTTCCTCTCCCCGCACGACAAGCACGACCTCGACTCCTTCCTCGTACGTCCTCTGCTACCACTACTTCTAGCTATGCATCGTGCACGCATGCATCTAGATTTCCAATTCCATCGAGCTGACTGGTTCTTCTTCCTCTGCATGCATGCATATGCATGGCGGCTCATGCATGGTGGTGCAGGCGCAGTACCTAATGCTGTTGTGCTCGTTCCGGGAGTAGCTGCAGCAGCACGTCTGGGTGCACGTCGTGGAGGCCGTCATGGCGTGCCACGAGATCGAGCAGTCCCTGTAGGACCTCACCGGTAAGCAAGCTACATGTTTCATTAGCTATATATTACGTTTAATTTTCCCACCAATTGTCTCCTCCAAATTTATGTTTCCTTCGTCCTTCCATTTCTGGTTGCATTTGCGCAAGCTTGGGTGTTGTTTTCTCAAGATTTGCCTATCCGGTGCGCTGCCTTTTTCTCCTTGCTGCTGGTAGTTAGTTTGAACGACACCACATGCTCACTGTTTCTTTAGTTTGTTGATTGATGCATGCTATCAGGAGGGCGACCAAGGACGGGGAGACGAAGGAAGAAGAAGAAGTACGGAGAGAATCGTTGGGACTGAGCAGATGGGAGGAGACGGCGCTTGTTAAGCAATACACGGCGGGGGCAGAATGTCTTTTGCCTTCGGTCTTCGAGCGTCAACGGCCCATTTTCAAGCTGGCTGGCTGATCTAGCATGCCACGTCAGCAAAATGGCAAAATATTAGACGAGTTACTATTTTTTGGGACATTTTTGTAGTTGCCACCACAAAGTTGGCAATCAGAGAGGCGGCCTTCGTAAGAGTGGCAAATAATTAGATGCCCACACCCTTGGTATGTTTCCTCAACTCTCCACCTCTCAAATGGCCGGTTGGGGGGTCTATTTATAAGCCCCGCCAAGAAAGTAGTCGTTGGGGGTGAAACTCAGCTTTCTGCTACTGACCGGACGCTGCTGTTGTTCTTACTGGACGTGTCCGGTCAACCCGACCGTTAGAGCGCGCGTGTTGATCGGACTCTGGGCCGAGTCCGGTCTCACTTGATCGGACGCGTCCGGTCACGCTGGTGCCGCTCTAGAACCTCTCTGGACTCGATCGGATGCTATACTTTGTGCGTCCGGTTGTCCAGTGCCGCTGCGTCCGGTCACGCTGAAAACATTGCCATGACGAAGAACAGTGTCATCGGTGCGTCTGATCCCTGCTTTGCTCAGCGTCCGGTCACAGCTGCTGACGCCTGCTGTTGCCAAGCAACTGATCGGATGCGTCCGGTCACCTCTGTCGAGCTTGTTTCTTCACGGTCTTGCATCCGGCTTGGTTCCCATCTTCGTGCTTGGACTATGCTTGATATCTTGAGTCTTCTCTTGTGCTTCTAGGGTCTTGCTTATGGTGTTGATCGTGGGATCTTCATGTCGCCTTCGTCCAAGTCATGTCTTGCACCCTATTGAACTACAAAACAATTACTTGCAAATTCATTAGTCCAATTTAGTTGTGTTGGTCATCAAACCCCAAAATCCAAAGTAAATGGGCCTAGGGTCCATTTTCCTTACAATCACAACATGGGTTGCGATTTGGGGTTGCAACAGTGATTTATTTTTATAGTTTTAGAATTTATGGTTCTTGGGTTTAGACTTTAAAGTTTTACAACCAACATGTGTTATGCCTACTCCCCACCCACCCACACCCAAAGTTTATAACATTTATGAATGTTGAGATTAGAAATCAATAGTGGTTGTAATTAGGGGTTTGTGTAGGCGTTATGGATAGGATTATGGATTTTTGGCCTTATAGTTTGCAAGAATTGTACTCTCCCTTGGTTCCATATTATAAGACATTTTGGCTTTTCTAGATTCATAACTTTTGCTAAGCATCTAATATATATTATGTCTAGATTTATAGTAAAAGATATGAATCTAAAAATATCAAAACGTATTATAATTTGGAACGAAGGGAGTAGCTTTTAGTTTTCCTCGCTATGTGGTTAGTCATCGTGCATGTATTGTGTTTAGGGGATCGTTTCAAGGATTATTAGTATTTTTCAAACCAAATCGGTAGCATTTCCTCGTTTAGGGTTATATATTTTTATAACAATGACACAACTAGCACCCGGACGTCTGGCGCGAGCACGCGTCTGGAAGCCCCTCGAGGCCATCCGATTGAGATAACAGGAATCGTCCAAACCTCATCGAATAAAACAATGAAGGAAATAGAGCGGACCTATCCGATGCAATAGAACGAGCGTGCCCCCGCGTGTGGCCCGTCCCCCGCCGTGCCTCGTCGTGCCGCCATCCCCCGCCGCGCCGTCGTGCCGCCATCCCCTGCGCACCCGTTGCCCTCCGCGCCCCATCCTCACCGTGCTCCATCACCCGAATGTCTAATGAGAAATTTTCCATCGGAAGATCTGTTGCAACACGGAGCAATGCGAGATGTAACATCAGAAGTATTACTTGTTTGCAACATCAGAACAAGTCTACTGAAACATCAGAACAAGGCTACTGCAACAACAGAACAAAGCTACTGCAATGCAAGATGCAAGATCAGAAGAAAAGAGACTAATGCAATAAAAAATATTACTTGTTGCAACATCAGAACAAGGCTACTGCAACAACAGAACAAAGCGCAATGCAAGAAGCAACATCAGAAAAAAGAGACTAATGCAACAAAGAAATATTACTTGTTGCAACATCAGAACAAGGCTACTGCAATGCGAGACGCAACATCAGAAACAAAAAAAGAGACTAATGCAACAAAAAATATTACTTGTTGCAACAGCAGAACAAGGCTACTACATCAAAATTTATTCAACTGCAACATGAAAAGGGTTGCCTTCATAAAAATTCAGCCGGCGAGGAAGAAGGGGGCCGGCGGATGAGCGGCCACATGGCTACGCGCGCAGCCCGGCTCGATGACGAGCGCCAGGCGTAGGCGGAGGCGCGGGACAGTGGCCGGCGTGGTGGCCACGCGCGCAGCCCGGCTCGGTGACAAGTGTCAGGCCTAGGCGGGGCGTGGGGCAGCGGGCGGTGTGGTGTGCGGAGCAGCAGCCGGCGGGGGTAGGCGGGGGGGGGGGCACTCGGGGCAGCGACCGGCGGGGTTCCTCTCGGGCAGCTCGACGTCGACGCACAGGGCGGCAGCGGAATCTCATGGCCTTGGCGCACAGGGCGGCAACACATAAGGGAGCAGGGGCTCACAGGATGGGATAAGGGAGCGGACGTGGTCACGGGATGTGATAAGGGAGTGGGAGTGTCGCGTATCAGGCCCGCGTGGCCACGTCCGGATAGCCGTTGGGGACGGACATCCTGTTAGAATAATTATCGTTATAACAAACTTATTTGTGCTGACTTTTGTCTAGAAAACTAGTTAAACTGATTAACTTATCTGGAATCAAAATTATATTGTTTTATTTCTTTTGAGCGGAGGAAGTAGGTAAACCGTAGAGTAGATTGTCTGCATGTACGTTGGCGCATAGCATAGCATTAGCACTTTAGCAGGGGTTGGTTGGTTTCATCAGACAACTGAAACAAGACAAGACGGGTCCCACTCCCAGGCCAGGGACAGGCGATCCCGTTCCCGTTCCCGTTCCCGTCGCGTCATCAACGGCTAGTTGTGGTCGTGGTCGTGCACGTTTCCGGCCGAAAAAAAAATCAAGTGCATACTGGATGCACACAGCCGGCTATGCAAACACACATTCGATGTGGGACACGTATCCACCCACAGCATCTGACGCCGGCGGACCACGTTTTGCGGCAGCTACTGACGCACAGGAGCTCGGCTCTTTCTTTTCTTTGTAGTAACCGCCGCACGAACAAGATGAGCACATGCCGTTGATGTTGTCTACCAAAGCACGTGGCAGCAGATTGGCGTTTGTATCCATTCAGCCCTGGATGCACTGAAATTTTTCCCCGTTTCTGCTGGGAACCGTCCGCACGCACGACGCCACGTTGCATGTTGCAGAACATCTATCGACGTCGTCCTATGAAATTATTACTTTTCAAAATATGAATCCAGTAGCACCAAATTTTATATAAGGTATGTGATCCATAGATTCGAAAATCTTCACAAAAGATCATTTAATTTGAACCGTGGATTTGTGGCTGTGCGCTAGCTAGCAATGGTAGGACGAATTATTTATTAAAATGTCGTCTCGTCGTGGTGGTCGTGACAGACACCGTTACCGATTTCTGCGGCCGTGCGCACGTGGCCTGGGCCCTGCTGCCTTCTTGCCGCCGGAGTCCGGACCCACCACCATTGTTAAGCAGCACCGAATTTTTTGTTTTTTGCCCCCCCTTTTTTTTTAAAGATTTTCACAAATAAGCCCTTAGCAGTATCCTTTCAAAAAATAGATCCTGACCTCGGCGCCGTGACAATTGGCGTCGAGCTTACACGTCTCGGCGCCAAAGCAATTGACGTCGAGATCCAAGGTCATTTTCTGCGTGTCATTGATGTGACTGCTTGCATGGCGGGGACGTGGCATGAGCTCGGCATCGTGGATCTTGACGCTGAGCTCAGCGTGCCGATAGGTCCAGTCAGCCCATGGAAGGCCGACAGGTCAGCGGATCGGAAACGGCGCCGTGCTCGCTCTCACGGCCTCACGGAGTCACGGGGCGCAGGCGCTCCTTGCGCTTTCACACAGTTTCCGATCCACGGGCCGACTGGACCTATCGGCACGCCAAGATCTACAGCGCCGAGCTCGGTGCCAAGATCTACGGCGCCAAGATCCACGGCGCCGAGCTCATGCCACGTCCGCGCCACGCAAGCAGCCACGTCAACGACACGCAGAAAATGACCTGGACCTCGACGCCAATTGCTTTGGCGCCGAGACGTGTAAGCTCGACGCTAATTGTCACGGCGCCGAGGTCAGAGTCTATTTTTTGAAAGGATACTGTCAGGGGCGTATTTGTGAAAATCTTTCAAAAAAAGGGCTAAAAAACAAAAAAAAATTTGGTTAAGCAGCACCCCAATGTCCTTTGTTGCAAGGGAGAACCGGAATGGATGCCATAAAAAGGGACCCGGTGCCCATAAAAAAGCAATCTGCTGAGGATATGATTCCACGTGGCATTAAGATAGAAGGACTCAACCTTGCTAACTAAAGAAAAATTAAGATGGAAGGACTCAATCTTGCTAACCAATGAAAATTACCAAACACTGGCTTTGCCGACAAGGAGAGGTTTCTTTATAAGGCCGGTCTCGATGTGAGTTTCATAGACATTAAACGAGCTGACATGACATGGTATAAATGAAGAGAGATATGATAGAAGTTTTAATGGATGAAATGAGTTTCATGAGGATGAAACTTGTTTGCACTTTTCCAACACTTGGACGTCTTGAAAATAAGGACATGAAACCTCTACTGAGAAATTTCAACCATTGGGCCATGGGCTCTTTTACACGCTTATACCTACGCTAAGCAAAGAGTGTCATCGCTATGTAACTCGATAATGATACACCACGGGCGTTCGTCCATCGTGACGGACCGACCCACCCATGGCGCTCACCTGTGCTGCGCGCCACGCGTCTAAACCTGCGTCGCCCATCCCGCCCACTCTGCGCTCGCTGCCCGCCACCCCCACTCCGCCTCGCTCCGTCCCTCCCGTCGCACGAGGCGCCTGCCCCGCTGAGCCAAGGCCAGTGCTAGCGCTGACGATGGTGGTGCTCGCGCGCCGCGCACTGGTGCTGGTGCTGGTGGCGCTCGCGCGCCACCGGCTCCCACCTCGATGCCTGGAATCGCCCGGCCCCAGCCTTCCCTATGATGCAAAACGCATGTTTGAAGTGTTTAAGAGGTATGTTTCAGATATTTCATATGGATGTTGCAATCGTAGTTTTTGGATGTTGCACATGTTGCCGTGGTTATAGGGTTTAGGACATATGTTGCAAAGTGTTTTATCTAGATGTTGGATATGTTGCAATGTATGTTCCAAATGTTTTATCTGTTTCAGACGTATATTACTATTGTTTCATCTGAATATTACAAAAGTAGATCTGGATGTAGGATTATTGAGCGAGGAAGAGAGAGCTAGCGGCATAGCGCGGGAGCCATGGCGGCGTCAATGTGGGGAGGAGGCGTAGGCCGCCTAGTGCCGTTGTGGAAAAGGCGGGGAGTCATCCGAGCGGCGTGGAAGAGGTGGGAGTGAAGCGCCGTGGAAGAGGCGGGCGAGGCGTCAGTGTAGAAGCAATAGGGCTGAGTCATCCAGGCGCGCGTGGGCAGCGGAGTGGAAGGGAGCTGTTCGAACGCGGACGCAGGAAGTGGAGCTGGCATGGGCGGCGTGAGCAGCGGAGTGGAAATGAGCGGTCCGAACGCGGACGTAGGAAGCGGAGCTGGCGCGGGCGGTGCGCGAATCCAAGAGATCAGGGCAGAGCAGGCGCGGCATCAGACACGCGCAACCGTCCAGACATCCGCGTGCTAGTCTTTCCGTACTCCTACGTCTCCCTCGTTCACTCATCGCCAAGTTTTTCCTGGAACCGGTTTTGCGGCAAAACGACTTTGATATCTGGGCATAAGTCTGGAGCGCTCTCGATAAATGGATTATTGCATTGCTGCCAGGTTATATCTATTTAAGAGCATCTTCAAGAGACTCTCCATATTCTTCCTAAATGTTAGGAATAAAGATTTTGGTGAAAAACTACCCTCAAGCAGCTTTTCTAAATGGTCATCCAAATATAGTAATCTTCTATTCTGGATTTTTCACTAGCCAAAAATAGAAGACGAGAATGGCTCTCTGGAGTGCACATGAGATATAGAAAAACTGTTGGAGAGTGAAAAGATATAGAAAACGATTTTTATGTAAATAACTCTCCAAATATTGATTTAGAGAGTGAGATTTGGAAAGACACTCAGAGATGCTCTAATGTGCTCTAGATAGGCGATCCGTTTGAACATAGTTTATCACATACTCCGTGTGTCGTATGAACTTTGCAAATTTTTCATCCAAGGTCCTTGTATAAATAAACATTATATTGATTTTTTTTTGAAAAGGATCTATATATACCGATATAGTGAAAATCATTTTTCTCAACCCATAAACCATTTGTTTACCAATAATAATAAATACCCTAGGTAGCCTCCCTCACACAGTTGTGTTCATCTTCAACGGCTAGTTTGCTTTGGTCGAGGACTCTCCTGTCCGCTGTCCGGTCCGTACGAGGCCAATCCGGCACCTGTCTCTCATCTCATCTCATCTCATCTCAGTGGTGGGCCAGAAATTCATTCATTACTCCACCCCCGCGATAATGAGTAGGAGTACATTCAAACGGTAGCAGTTTCCACGCACGCATTCGAATGTTTCATTTCCGTTCGTTTTCGTCAAACATCATGTTTACGATAGCCATACTTCATTTATTTGACGAATCCAAACATCAAAACAAAGCTTGGCTCGCCTACCTTAGCCTTTTAACAGCTCCATGTTGGACACAGCCATCACTAGAATTAAGCATTTTTGCGTGTTATGATGGCTTTTGTAGAAAAAGCCGATCGAGTAGGGGGTGATTGTTTATGATTACGACAACATAACCGTGTAGAATCTCAAAGCCAAATTGATACATGACCCCAAATTGATACATGACCATACATATGAGTTGGGTTTTGGAAACATTATTCACCGTAACAACTCAACATATAAGTTTGATTAGTTTTCTGTATTAGCTTGTATCCCGACTTATGCAGTACAGTTTGCTTGTTCTTCTTACACAAAGTTACACATTGAGTCCAGTAGGGGGCAACCCCTCCTGTTTCCTTAAAAAAACAAAGTTACACAGTGATCAAGGCAGGTCCACTGTTGCATTAGTTAGTACACTAGATTTAATCATATTAGATAAAGTAGTTTTTACAAAGCTGATACATACACATAATGGAGTGTTCTTATCCCTCGTACCTCTACTAGAAGCACGGGATCTCAATTAGAACATGAAGGCGCCCGTCGCCCTGAAGCCTCGGTTCATCATGTGCTTGTCTCTGATCTAAGATTGGCTTTTGTGCCCCGGCTTTCTTCTGTTGCCACCGAGGAGCTCGCCCAACTGACCGCTGTGCTTGCAGAAATTAATCTCACCAATGCTCAGGATGTTCGCCGCTGCCCATGGGAGGACAAAGCACATCGTCTCAGTTCGTCCATGATATACAAGTCTATCATTGCAGTAGGTGGTAGCTGTGACTATTATAAGTTCATTTGGGAGAACCGTGCCCCTCCCAAAGTTAAGTTTTTTGGCTGGCTACTCGTCCAAGACAGAATCCAAACACGGGAGAATTTACTCAAGAAGAACTGCATTGACTCAGACCTATGTGAGTTGTGTGGTGCTCAGGTTGAAAGCACAGCTCATCTTATTGCCGGTTGCGCCTTTGCAGTTGGCTTTTGGCACTGGATTGGTGTGCAAATTGATGAAGAAGATGTTGCTGCTCTTTGGCGCGTTCAACCACCGTCCACCATCCCTGCTGCCCACTTCAATGCCTTTCTTCTACTTTGTTGTTGGCGTCTCTGGAAGCACAGGCACGATGTTGTGTTCCGTTCCATGCCTCCTTGCTACACTCGCCTCTTCGCGGGGTGTCGTGAAGATGCCGAGCTTTGGGCATGTAGGTTGCCCCCATCAGATAGACATGTTGCCCATGCTTGGGCTTTGTTGTTCTCCTCCCCACCTCATGCTAATTTCTCCATAAACGACGTGTAACAAACTGCTCATGTATGCTCCTTTTATGAAATGAAAAGGTGGGGATGCTCCCCCCCCCCCCCCCCCCCCCCCCCCCCCCCCCCCGAACTTCTCAAAATTAGAACATGAAGGTGACTACACCTAACACAATTTTATCAGATACGATTTCCCTGTATAGAATAACCAAATATCAATACACGGCATACCTTTACGCTGACTTAGATTATGCCGCATAAGATCTAATATGGACTAAAATTACTATGAACAACTAATCGGATTTATAGTTGTAACGACAATACTTTGACCTTGACAATCTATCACATTCTTTTCTCAAGTAGGAAAGCCTTATAGTATAGCATAAAAGCTTTTAAAAATTACTCAAATCTTTGTAGGAGTATTTTACATCCTCCACAACCACAAGACCAGCGCCTTCTCTGTTCTTGGGGAGGGAGAAAATCATACAAACAAAAGCATACAGTAGTACTAGCTCAACGTCCGAGCCTACGCGGCGCTTCTCACTGACATCAGGGCCCAAGCAGACGGGCAACATGTGGACCCACTCGCCAGTGGGCCGAGTCACGGGGGTCAGCCTTTTTCCGTCAGATCAGAGCTCAGACTAATTAAAGGCGCACTCAGGTAACTACACTCCAGTCTCAGCTCAGTCCTCTGTCCTTTCTTCCTTGCACACTCCACTCCAAGGACAAGGAGAGAGAAGCCGCCACCACCGCCGCCGCCTCCGCCTCCGCCATGGACAAGATTGAGGCGAGGAGGAGGAAGAGGAAGGGGAGAAGCAGCCATCGCCAGGGGGGACCGGGACCGGTACCGGCGGGCCTGCGCGCCGCCCTCGCCGCCACGGCCTTCGTTCTCCTCCTCTGCCTCTGCTTCTCCTCCACGCCCGCCGCCATGGCCCTCACCCCGGACGGTACGTCTGCTTGCTGCATTTCCTTCAGCCAGCCCCGCGATGCTATTGCTGTGCCCTCGGTTGCTGAGTGCTGACCCACTGTTTCTTGTTTGCTTGCTTGGTTTGGTTGCAGGCGAGGCGTTGCTGGAGCTGAAGCTGGCCTTCAACGCCACCGTGCAGCGGCTCACCAGCTGGCGGCCCAGCGACCCCAACCCCTGCGGCTGGGAGGGCATCTCCTGCTCCGTCCCCGACCTCAGGGTCCAATCCATGTGGGTTCCTCCTCGCCTCATCTGCTTGCTTTTCCCATTTCTAGCTTCTTCTCTCCCTTCCATATTCTCTTAACATTTCCCCCTTTCCTTTTTTTTTCTTTGTTTCTTTTTTTTTCTTTCTTGCCTCGGTTATTTGAATCAGATGTTCCCCCAAATGTGTGCTCATGGCTCGGCTACCAACGCCTTCTTCTTGGATTCCTTCCTTGCCCCCTGCTTTGCTTTGCTTTGGCACTGATGAATAACAATGACAATAATGCGCCATGCGCGTGCGTGCTCTTCTCTGTGCAGAAACCTCCCATACATGCAGCTCGGGGGCATCATTTCGCCCAGCATCGGGAGGCTCGACAAGCTGCAGAGACTGTAAGACTTGTTTGAACGATTTCTAGGACCAAATGTTTTATTCTTCGCTGTTTCTGTTAGATGTAGTAGAGTATTGTATTTCCCTGAATAAAAGGGGCAGCCATATCTGTGATACCAACTGCATTGTCTTTTTTGTTTTTGTGTGCTGCCTCTGAATGTATTTATGCTGCTGCCTGTTGAGTGTTGACGGATGGGCCTTTTCCCTTTTCAGAGCTCTGCACCAGAACAGCTTGCATGGCCCAATCCCTGCAGAGATCAAGAACTGCACCGAGCTCAGGGCAATGTAAGATACTACTAGTATGATTTGATTACTACTAGTATTGAACTCGGCAGAGTGTTCAAACGTTTGCTTTTTTATTTTTTAATTAACCGTGTGTGTATGTTCAGTTACCTGAGAGCCAACTACCTGCAAGGAGGCATCCCTTCAGAGATTGGCGAGCTCGTGCACCTCACAATCTTGTATGGTCCTTCACATTCTCATTGTCTGCTTGTGTTTAATTTTACAGCTTTATTATTATTTTTATCTAATGTGTTCAAATTGCAGGGACCTGTCAAGCAATCTGTTGAGGGGCACAATACCGGCCTCGATTGGAAGTCTTACTCACCTTCGCTTTCTGTAAGTTTTCGTGTGCCATTTTCACATGCCCTTGTTGGAAACACAATCCTGATGATGTAAAAGTAAAAACTGATGAGACGGCACGGACTTACCATGTGCCAGGAACCTGTCTACTAATTTCTTCTCCGGAGAGATCCCAAATGTTGGTGTCCTCGGAACCTTCAAAAGCAGCTCGTAAGCTCCTTTGTCCCTTCTTTACCTGCGTGTTCCTAGTTATGATGTTGGATAGCTGTATTTATTGTTGTTGTGCATTTCTTCACGTGATGCAGGTTCGTTGGAAATCTGGAGCTTTGTGGCTTGTCCATCCAGAAAGCTTGCCGTGGAACCCTTGGCTTTCCTGCTGTGCTGCCGCACTCCGATCCGCTCTCTTCAGCTGGCAAGTCTTCCATTTCTATTCGATCATAGTGTTGAACTGTTTTTTTCAAGATTTTGGTGGACGTGCAATGTGTGTGACTGACTGGTGGAGTTATTTGTTTTTGGTTCAAATAGGTGTTTCTCCAATCAATAACAACAAGACATCACACTTTCTGAATGGCATTGTGATCGGCTCAATGTCAACCTTGGCTCTTGCCTTGATAGCTGTACTTGGATTCCTATGGGTTTGCTTGCTGTCCAGGAAAAAGAGCATTGGTGGAAACTATGTAAAGATGGACAAGCAAACTGTTCCTGAAGGTAATGAATTGACACCATTTCCTACTGTTTCCACACCAAAAAAAAAACCTGATGCCAATTACAGCCACTAACCACTATTTTTACATATGATGCGGTGATCATTTAGGTGCAAAGCTTGTGACATACCAGTGGAACCTTCCATATTCGTCAAGTGAGATTATTAGAAGGCTGGAGCTGCTTGATGAAGAGGATGTAGTTGGCTGTGGGGGTTTTGGCACGGTGTACAAGATGGTGATGGATGATGGCACATCATTTGCCGTCAAGAGGATTGACCTCAGCCGCGAAAGTCGTGACAGGACCTTCGAGAAGGAGCTCGAGATTCTGGGTAGCATCAGGCACATAAATCTTGTCAATTTGCGAGGCTACTGCCGGCTCCCCACAGCGAAGCTACTCATTTATGATTTTGTTGAACTGGGCAGCTTGGATTGCTACCTTCATGGTAAGCATGCTACATTCTTGCATCTCTAGGCATGATAACGATTACAATTTTTTACACTGGTGTAGTGCCTTCTTATCTCCTGCTTACATGGTGTGGTGCCTACGGCAGGAGATGAACAAGAGGACCAAACATTGAACTGGAATGCGCGTATGAAAATCGGCCTTGGCTCGGCTCGAGGCCTGGCATATCTGCACCATGATTGCTCGCCTGGGATAGTGCATAGGGACATCAAAGCCAGTAACATCCTGCTGGATAGAAGCTTGGAGCCTCGTGTCTCTGATTTTGGCCTTGCAAGGCTGCTTGTAGACAATGCCGCCCATGTCACCACTGTCGTGGCGGGCACCTTTGGTTACCTAGCACCAGGTACATCTCTAATCTTGCCAGTTGAACGATATCGTTGTGATTTCTACACAGTGAAAAACCATCTAGTAGTAGTTATACAGTTGGAATCGCACATCAAGAGCTTACACAAGAAAGTTGTATAGTTTTACTGAAACATAAGATTGAAAACGCATCTTGTAGGGCAGAACTACCAACAGCATGAAGTTAAACAAGAACAGTAAAAAAATGTTTAGTAGGAAATTGTAATTCGTAGACATGTATTTCAAGACATAATGTTGGGCAGCTCCAGTTGATGAAACTGAAACTGGTTGGTTACTTTGACTTTGGTGGCAGAATACTTGCAAAATGGGCATGCTACTGAGAAATCAGACGTGTATAGCTTTGGAGTGCTTTTGCTGGAGCTGGTGACCGGAAAGAGGCCAACCGACTCATGCTTCATCAAGAAGGGACTGAACATTGTTGGCTGGGTAACTAGCAGGATTCTTTTTTTTTCTTTACCTTTTCTACCTTATAAAAAGTAAGTAATGAGTAAGAGTCATGTGAAATTCTCAAAATCCATTACCGCTTTTGCAGCTGAACACCCTAATGGGGGAGCACCGGCTGGAGGATATCATCGACGAGCGGTGCGGCGACGTCGAGGTGGAAGCCGTGGAAGCCATCCTGGACATCGCAGGGATGTGCACCGACGCAGACCCGGGGCAGCGGCCATCGATGAGCGCCGTGCTGAAGATGCTGGAGGAGGAGATCCTGTCCCCCTGCATGAGCGAGCTGTGCTACGAGCAGCACCTGGAGCTCTGAGCTGAGGAAGTAGCCTGAGTATGATGCTAGCTGCTGCTGCTCAAGCGCGTGCATGAATGCATGATTGATGAGACTGAGTAGGAAGCAAAAGTTTTGTAGATACAATGGTGATGACGAACCGTGTTAGGGGTGTGTGCGCGCGCGCGCGTGCGCTGGCTGGACAAGTGCAGATTCTCATCTTTTTTTGTGCTCTCAGCAGCCTCAGCTCAAGCAAAGTCAAAGTGGTTCTTGGCACAGAACCAACAACCTAATCGGCATGTTCTGTTGTACATAGATCTTGTCTCCTTATATTTTTTTTTGAGGAAACTTGTCTCCTTTTTTTTGCCTTTTATTTTCCTCGGTTTGTTTCTTTTGTGGCCTTTATCTTTCTGCCGGTAAGTTTCTGACTAGTTTGTCTGAAGTGTCGCGGTTGCAATGCAAATTTGTGACCTGTTTGGAGTATCCCATATTCACATGTATCCAAAAAAAAAAAACAGAGTTCAGGAGGAAAATCCTGTTCTAATCAGGGCGTGCCTTTTGACATAACGCTGAAGCAACGGAAAGGAGTATGAGCGATTATCAGAGAAGCAGCAGGTAGCAGGATTATGAGCATCTTGCATTGGCTTGGCAAGAGTGTGCTGTGCTCTAGGGCCGTATCTGTAGATGAGCTGGGAGACAATGGAGATAAATAAAACAGTCTGTGAACGAAGGATTGTTGGGTTTGGCTCCACAAATACTGATGTACCAGTTGGCACCGGAACAAAACTTGCACAATGCTCCAAGAAAGCAAGCAAGGAAGAAAGAAAGAAAGAATTAGAGTGCAAAAGCTGAACAGCATTGAGATCTGAGAATGAAGCAACGATAGCAGAGCAGGACAAAATAAAGATGGCTTATGCTTGGTTTCACACGAGGAACGACCTGTGTCTGTACGCAGCTATGTGCTTTTTATATGTGTGTGTATAACTACGCGACGACACATCGATCATCGCGAAATGTACGGTAGTAGATCATATCGACGCACAGCATGCAGTAACAAGATTAGGGTGGATAATCTAGTATCGTGGGGCCCGCCCGGAGCAAAAGAGTAGGCTCACACCGCTCTCGTGTCCGTGTCTGTCACCGACTCACCGGCTGGTAAAAAAGAAGAGAAACCCATACTCCCCCGGTCGTTCAGCCATGTAGTTTTTTTTTTCATTCTGTCCAAACCAAGCTATTTTACTTTTATTAAATCTATAAAAACACTATTAATAATTATTATTTTAAATAAATACGTAACTATAATGTAATAACAATATATATTGCATAACTAGACTAATCTAATGATAGTACGTCTTTCTAGGACGGAGAAGGCAGTGCCAACAGGAAACAGGCAAGCAAAAGCCTGACGACGAAGACAGGAACTGTACCTGAGCTTTTGGCCGCCCACTCGGAGTCTCAGACAAGTAACGTTAGTTATTTATCACAGTAGAAATTACAATCGTGATAGTACAGTACTTTCAGTTATGTACACACACGACGCCTCCTTAGACAACCAAAACAAACTCAAACGTTCTGTATATCAATCAAAACAGAACTGTTTGTGTACAGGTTACAATCGCTGACATGTTTTCCACAGGTTTTTAAATTTTGCAGAGTGACCATTTGCATTGCTAGAATTTGCTATGGATTCTGTGATCCACCACAAATCTGAATTCCCAAATTACAATTACATTTTCCCCCCGTCCTATCATGTACTCTGAAAAATGCCAAAACCTCAAAAAGACACAGAAAACTAAATTTAATCTACTAAATAGTCCAAAACCCTAAATTATTGCCTCGGCAACTAGAATTGAGTGCTGGCCATGCTCTTCAGTTGCCACGCTATTCCCAATAGGCCTTGTTTAGATCATCTCTCTCACGAGTTCTCACCCTTCTACCACCTCCCGCCCAGCTCTCACTAGTAGTACTAAAATATTTCCAAAGACAGATATTTTAGATTTTCAGAGACAGACCAGCTCTCTAGATCGATTACTAGTTGACGTCTTAAGTGTCCAGTCTCCGTTAATGATTTCAGAACCTACTGACCTCAGTAAACTGATTAATGGTGAACGCTTAGTAGTCCACCCCTATCAATGACTTAAAAAAAACTTGGTTATCTCTATGAATTAATTAACAAATTAAAGGGATCTTAAGTCACGTGACTCTATTGATGATTTCAGAAAACTAAAAAAAATGACCAAAAAATAGTAAAACATAGATCTGAGAACACGAAATAGGAATTTAGTACTCAAAACGACTTCAACCATAAACTTGTCACCTAAAAAGTCATAGATTTAAGAACTATCCCCTCTATTCCAAATTATAAGATATTTTAATCTTTTTAGATACATAGTTTTTACTGTGCACTTAGATATACAATATGTCCGGATGCATAGTAAAAACAACTGTATGTCTAAAAATTCCGAAAGATCTTATAATTTGGAACAAAAGGAGTACTATTTTGGTATAGAACTTGTCACCAACAAAGTCATAGATGTGAACATCCGAGATCATTTCAAAAGATTGTAATATACCTCAAAAAATTACAACTTAAAAACGATTTTTGTGGACTAAACAATTTCGACGGTACCCTGATCGGCGATGCTATTATCAGAGCCTGATCGTAGTCTGAGTTCTGGTCGGACAGCTCAAAATTAAACTAGTAATTCGAATCGACCACGGCCTGGTTCGAACCATGGATATGTCGGGTGCTTTTAAATCCGGCTTTTCGCTTTTTTTTTATCTGAAATAGTATTTCTCTTACAAATTCCTCCAGATTAATCTAGATTGCTCTAAAATTTCTCCAAACGAACGGAGCTGTATAGATACTCAAATAGACCAGGCAAGCAACATGCACCTGATCGAACCACCAACAAATCAATCTAGCTAGCTATTTCGTTCGGTACAACAACGATGGAACTCGCCGCTACAGGTGCTCCACCGCTCGCCGTCGCCAACTACGGAGAGCTACCCACGGACGTGCTGCACGATGTTAGATAGAAAGGTAAGATGCATGTGTATTTACCTTACCATATTGTGCCAAAGCCAAGAGATCTAGATTGTCTATGTATAGGAATAGATCATCTATGTATAGAAGGTTTATATTTAGAAAAGATCTCTTAGCTTAGCCCTCAAGTTGTAACGCCTATATGTAACTGCCACATGCGGGGCTATTCCGCATCCAATCAACACGCAACCATCGCACGACCCAGATAGGGCGTCGGTGTTCTCCTCCGCTCCTCTGAACTTTCACATGGCAATCAGAGCCATCGCTTTTGAGTAGATTGCATCTCCTCTCCGCAACTACAATGGCGTCATCATCTGCTTCCTCCAATCCTCTCCTCGCCCAGTCCGTCACGGAAAAGCTTAGCAAGAACAATCACGCCCTGTGGAAGGCACAGGTGCGTGCTGCGATCCTTGGTGCTCGTCTTCAGGGGTACTTCACGGGTGCCACCCCTATACCTGTGGCGGAGCTTGTGCAGAAGGGCGCTGATGGGAAGGAAGTGAGGGTTCCCAATCCGGCGCGCGAAGACTGGGAGGCCACGGACCAACAGGTCCTTAGCTACCTCCTCGCGTCGGTCACCAAGGATGTCCTCACGCAGGTGGCCACCAGCGCCACCGCGGCGGACGCCTGGAAGATCATTGAAGACATGTTCGCGTCACAGACGCGAGCGCGATCCGTCAACATGCGGATTGCTCTGGCAACGACCAAGAAGGAGAATTCGTCCGTTGCCGAGTACTTTGCCAAGATGAAGGCTCTTGGCGACGACATGGCGGCTACAGGACGGCCCCTAGAAGATGAAGAACTGGTGGAGTACATCATCACCGGCTTGGGCGAAGATTTCTCGCCCATCGTCTCTGCTCTATGCGCTAGAGTGGAACCCATCTCCGTTGGTGAGCTTTATTCACAACTTCTCAATTTTGAAACTAGAATGGACTTGATCTATGGAGGCAGCCCTGGGTTTGGATCGGCAAACTCGGCATCTCGTGGTCGTGGCTTGTGGCGCGGGAAGAATCAGGCGCGTCGGAGAGGCCCCTCGCGTGGGGGCGCGCAGTCTGGCCGCGGCGGGTCCAGTCGCGGGCCTCCTGCAGGAGGTCGTGGCTCCCACAACAACAACAACTCCCGCGGCTTCTACAACAACAATAGTCGCGGGACATCTGGTGGTGCGCCCGATTCAGATGACAACAGGTGCCAGGTGTGCTTCAAGAAGAATCACTCAGCCGCTGAATGCTGGCACAGGTTCGATGAGAACTTTGTGCCAGATCAGCGTCTTGTTGCAGCAGCTACAAACTCGTATGGCGTGAACACCAACTGGTACACTGATACCGGTGCTACGGATCATGTGACAAGCAATCTCGAGCAGCTGTCTCTCAAGAAAAAGTATCATGGCGGTGATCAGATCCACACAGCTAGTGGAACAGGTATGAACATTAGTCACATTGGTCGTACTACAGTTCGTACCCCCACTCGTAACATACAATTAAATGATGTTCTTTACGTTCCACAAGCCAAGAAAAATCTTGTTTCAGTTCATCGTCTTACCGCTGACAACTCTGTCTTTATAGAATTTTATCCTGATTTCTTTCTGATTAAGGATCAGGAAACGAAGAATACGCTCCTTAGAGGAAGGTGTCACAGGGGTCTCTATCCTTTACCTGCACGAACAATAAAGCAAGCCTACAACTCCAACAGATTGCCCTGTCTCGATGGCATAGTAGGCTGGGTCATCCATCTTCGTTAATTGTTAAGCAAGTTGTCAGTAATAATAGTCTCCCATATATCGATGAGTCGTTGAGTCAGTCAGTTTGTGATGCTTGTCAGCAAGGGAAGAGCCATCAGTTGCCCTATCCCAAGTCTTCTAGTATTTCCAAGTCTCCTTTAGAACTTGTGTTCTCTAATGTCTGGGGTCATGCACCAGAATCAGTTGGTCGAAAACGATATTATGTTAGTTTCATTGATGATTTTAGCAAGTTCACCTGGATTTACTTTCTTAAGCACAAGTCTAAAGTATTTCAAAAATTTCAAGAGTTTCAAACTCTTGTTGAACACTTGTTTGATCGTAAGATTCTTGCCATGCAAATTGACTGGGGAGGCGAATATCAGACACTTAATTCCTTTTTTAATAAAGCTGGCATCGTTCATCTTGTTTCTTGCCCACACGCTCATCAGCAAAATGGGTCAGCTGAGAGAAAGCACCGTCACATAGTTGAAGTCGGTCTCTCTCTCTTATCTCATGCGGCTATGCCCCTAAAATTTTGGGATGAAGCCTTCCAAACAGCAGTTTATCTCATCAATCGTGTACCCAGCAAAATGATTGGTCATGCTACGCCTCTAGAGCGTCTCTTTAATCAAAAACCAGATTACTCCTCGATGAGAGTTTTTGGATGTGCTTGTTGGCCTCATCTTCGCCCCTATAATAAGCACAAACTAGAATTTCGATCCAAAAGATGTGTCTTTCTTGGTTATAGCACCTTGCACAAAGGCTACAAGTGCCTTGATGTCTCCACTGGCCGTGTTTACATCTCCAGGGATGTGATCTTTGATGAAAATATTTTTCCCTTCACCGAGCTGCATCCCAATGCCGGTGCCCGTCTTCGCTCCGAGATCTTATGTCTTCCTTCTGATCTTGTTTATCCGTATGTAGGGGGCGAACATGCAGTAGATCAATGTGCTAATGGTTCATCTAATTCTTCTAATGTTTCCTCTGAGTTGCATGATGAGAATCAGGGAGAAGCCGGTGACAATTCGGAAGGAACCGGTGTACACGGAGCAAACCAGACAGGCGCAAACTCCGGAGGCGATTCGCATGCGGGCTCGGGATCGGAGTCTGGTTCGGGCACGCCCATTGGCCAACCGTCGGATGCCACGCTATCTCCGGTTTCCCCTCTCGCGACGGCGCCCGATCCGGACAACGCGCCGCACCAGCCAGGCGAGGCCACGTCTTCTTCCCCGCGCGCGGGAGATTCGCTAGGCCAGGCGGGCCAGGCGGGCCAGACTGCTGCTGCGCCAACAGATCCGCATGCGAGATCGTCTGCGGCACCTCCAACTGCAACCCGACCTGTAACCAGACTTCAAAGTGGCATACACAAGGAGAAAATATACACAGATGGTACTGTCAGGTATGGATTTTTGACAACTACAGGGGAACCTAGTAGTACTGATGAGGCTCTAGCTGATAGTAATTGGAAAAATGCAATGGATCTTGAGTACAATGCCTTAATGAAGAATAAAACTTGGCACCTTGTTCCACCTCAAAAGGGTAGAAATATTATTGGTTGCAAATGGGTATACAGAATAAAGAGAAAATCTGATGGTAGTTTGGATAGATATAAAGCTCGATTGGTAGCAAAGGGTTTTAAGCAGAGATATGGAATAGATTATGAGGAAACTTTCAGTCCTGTTGTTAAAGCTGCTACTATTCGTATTATTCTGTCTCTTGCTGTTTCTCAAGGATGGACTCTCAGACAACTTGATGTACAAAATGCTTTTCTCCATGGCAATCTTGAAGAAGAGGTATATATGCAACAACCACCTGGTTTTGAAGATCCTTCAAGACCAAACTTTGTTTGTCGCCTAGATAAAGCCTTATATGGTCTGAAACAGGCGCCCAGAGCATGGTACTCTAGACTAAGTGCTAAATTGATATCACTCGGTTTTCAATCTTCAAAGGCTGATACCTCTGTGTTCTTTTATCGCAAGAATGATGTTAGCATGTATCTCCTTGTTTATGTTGATGATATTATTATAGCCAGCTCTACACCACATGCTACCACAGTGTTACTTCAAGATTTGCAGGGGGAATTTGCTCTAAAGGATCTGGGAGATCTGCATTATTTTCTCGGTATAGAAGTTGCCAAGGTGCGAGATGGCATTGTTCTCACTCAAAGCAAATATGCTTCTGATCTTCTAAAAAGAGTTGGTATGTCAGATTGTAAGCCTGTTAATACTCCATTATCCACTAGTGAAAAATTATCATTACATGAAGGATCATTGTTGGGACCGGATGATACATCACGGTATAGAAGCATTGTTGGTGCTCTTCAATATCTAACCCTCACTAGACCTGATATAGCCTTTTCTGTTAATAAAGTCTGTCAATTTCTTCATGCACCTACCACAGTACATTGGGCAGCAGTTAAAAGAATATTACAGTACTTGAAGCAATGCACAGAATTGGGCTTGAAAATGCAGAAGTCTCCTTCGACTTTGGTGAGTGCATTTTCAGATGCAGACTGGGCTGGCAGTGTTGATGACAGAAGGTCTACAGGAGGGTTTGCTGTGTTCTTGGGTTCTAATCTTGTATCATGGAGTGCAAGAAAACAGGCTACTGTCTCAAGATCTAGTACAGAATCAGAATATAAAGCAATTGCTAATGCTACTGCAGAAGTTATGTGGATACAAACTTTACTGCGTGAATTGGGTATTCCTAGTCCAAAGGCAGCAAGACTTTGGTGTGATAATATTGGTGCAAAGTACTTGTCTGCTAATCCTGTTTTCCATGCCAGAACAAAATATATTGAAGTTGACTATCATTTTGTCAGAGAAAGAGTTGCTCGAAAATTACTAGAGATTGAATTTGTTTCATCAGGAGATCAAATTGCAGATGGCTTTACAAAGGCCTTGTCTGTTCGGCTGTTAGAAAATTTCAAAGTCAATCTGAACCTAGAGCGGTTAAGATTGAGGGAGGCTGTTAGATAGAAAGGTTAGATGCATGTGTATTTACCTTACCATATTATGCCAAAGCCAAGAGATCTAGATTGTCTATGTATAGGAATAGATCATCTATGTATAGAAGGTTTATATTTAGAAAAGATCTCTTGGCTTAGCCCTCAAGTTGTAACGCCTATATGTAACTGCCACATGCGGGGCTATTCCGCATCCAATCAACACGCAACCATCGCACGACCCAGATAGAGCGTCGGTGTTCTCCTCCGCTCCTCTGAACTTTCACACACGACATCCTGCTCCGCCTCCCCGCCGATGAGGTGTGCTGCCTCCGGCTGGTGTGCCGGTCATGGCGGTCGCTGACGTCCGACCGCACGTCGTCGTCGTCGTCAGTCACCACGAGGGCAGCCACGACGAGGCCGAGGTCCGCGCCGTGGACCTACACGGCAACGTCATCAAGCGGAGGCGGATCCGGCGGCCTGCTCTGCGTCTCGCACGGCTGGGGACTGGCCTGCGTGGTGGACATGGTCATTGGCGCCATCGTCGCGGACGTGACCGCCGAGCACCGGAGCACGGTAAACGCGGCGAAGCCCCAGTGCGTGCTCGGGCACATCCCGTCCACCGGAGAGTACAAGGTGGTCCGCATCCCAGCAGATTATTCTAGTAGCCTCACAAATTTGGAAGATTCTAGTAGCATACAAGGTGGTCTCACAAATTTGGAAGATTCTAAGAATACATTATAGAAGATACACATCAGTAGTAAAACAAGTGTTACAAAATAGAATGTAACGACTATTTTTTGACTGGAGGGATTTATTCATGTATATGTGAGCACTATCATCTACTGTATTAAGCAGGTGTAGAAGGAAGACAGCAATAAAAGATACATAAACTTCTAATCTAATATAAGAAAAGTTAAAACAAGCCTAGAACGACCCACATTTCGACTCGACTTGGGAGGAGGCATAAGAGGTATGTGTAGGCTTTCATCAATACAATTACTTACCAAACACTGAATATTTTTCTCAACTTTACCACAGATCTGGCAGCACGATTTTAGTGCCACCAAAAAATTGTGCAATGTGGCTGTATATGGAAGTGAAGTTATACCTGTAGACACAGTGTCTCTTCCCTGATGGTGGTGGTCCGTTATCAAAGGCATGCCCCAAGTGGGCATCACAGGCATCTTTCCACAAAATGTACTATGTCGTACTAGCATCAGAGCCTTGCAAAGTTGACAAGTTCATGATTCTTACAATGTCCAAACTGAAAAGGTAACTGACTACAATGTCAAAACTAGAGCCTGAAAACTGGAATACAGAGCGCAGGCGCTACCAGTGATCTTATTTGAAACAAACTAGAAGGTAGGAAACATCTTACAAGTTCAAAACAGAAAAAAAGGATAATAACATGTTATGCCACGATAACATACTCCCTCCGTCCCAAAATTATTGCACGTCTCGTTTCCCAAAGAGTCCAAACTTTTTAAAATTTGACCAAGTACGAAGAAAATAATATCAATATTTATGTTTTAAACAAATTTATTATGAAAGTATATTTCATTATCAATCTAGCGATACTTTACACGTCATAATCGTAATTACTTTTTTACATATCATGGTCAAATTTAAAAGAGATTGACTCCTCGGGAAGAGAGGAGCACTTAGTAACATTTCTTACTAGTAAACTTGCCGGGTTGCTGCAGTCCCGGCCGCCGATCACTGGTTGCTAACTCACACACGCAATTTTTTGTGCAGCATGCAAAACGTGGCAGCCTTTTTCTGATTTCTTGACTTACACCATTATTCAACAGACCAAGCGAAGCAGTGAAGTCATTGATGCCGACTTTAATCGCCATGCTCTTGACCATGTGTGCCATCCCCCCACGCCCAGAGCAAATAGCGTGGAAGGCAAATGCTTCTGCTGCACTGATATATGTTAAGATGCTAAGGACTCCGATGATGACTTAATGGACCATGGACCAGGGCCATAATGTACTTCGTCTGTTGCTTTCCCTTCACCGTGATCATCATCCTACATGTCACTGCAACGTGATTCAGAAGCCATTGTGACACGTAGTACATGATCCGGTCGACCCAACATTCTGACAAAACGACCTGGAAAGCCTCCTCGGTCTGTTACCATCCTGGGGGTAGTCAGGCATTTGATCTTGCTGAAAAGCTTCTCGTCCTGAAGCTTTATGCTATCAACAATCTCCGGCATATTGTAGATTGCCACTTCTTGGAGGTGTTCCAAGCCATTCAAGGCCTTAAAGGTATTCAGGCTGTCACAATCATACATGGCTAAGATGGAAAGCATTGGCATGGCCCCTTTGCCTATCACTAGCTCCTTTAACATAGACACGTTCTCAAGCTTCAGTCTTGCAAGGCTCGGGAATCCGTCGAAGAACAGTGTCGTGTCACTGTATGAAACAGCTGACAGCTCCATCTCAACAAGGCATGGCAGCGTAGCAAGCTTGTGCACAAACTGCTGTGACACTTCAGATTTATGCAAATAGAGCATGGTAAGGTTTGGTAGGACATAGCGGTCACTCGGCAGATCATTAATCCCTTGTAGCTTACCATGCAGGATGAGGGCCTGGAGACGGCGCATGCTTGAGGTGGTGAACATGCTAGATGGAAGAAATTCACCTGACAAGTTCAGGTACAAAAGGAATTCCATTTTCCTCAGAGCTGCTGAAAGTGCGATAGTATGGGCTGCTGAAATGCCAGACAGAGACAATGATCGGAGATAAATCATATTGTTCAAGGGGCAGTTCTTTTCATCCCACGAACTACAAGGCACCACACCATTGAGTGTCATCAAATTATTCAAGGGAACTGAACAATTGGGCAAAAGCATTTTCTCAGCAAGCACATGCCGTAGTGCTTCGATATCCCAAAACTCATCGACAATTTTCCCCACATTTGTTTTCCTTACGTCCAACGTCTGGAGATTGTCAAGCTTATAGATGGATGAGGGGAGTTCCTCCAAGTTGCTGTTCCTAATACCAAGGTACCTCAAGTGGATTATGTTGCCGATCTCATCTGGCAGCTTTTGCATCTTAAGACCGTTTAGGTCAACAACTCGTAGGAATCTGGAGCCCTGTAAGAAGTGGAGTCCATGCAATGTGTTTGAGCTAACATTCTCCGAAATGCCACAGGCTCTTGAACACAACTCTGCAAGATTGCCCCATAACGACTGAGGTTGCAGCTCTCCAAAGCTTGAGCTACTGCGTTGGTCTTCTGCAAAATCACACAGAAGAGAACGCAGCTTGGGGAAGACATTAGGTATGTGGACATATGCATCCACATAGTTTTGTACGGCAAGGCGCCGCACTGCATTTGGGTTTACAACATTAGCATGATGGTGGATTTCAAGGAAACTAGAGTCCTGTGCTTCAGACTCCACAAAAGCATGGAGCAGATTGTGGATGGCTACCAGCTTGATGGATCCACCAGCATCCTTCTCCATGACCTGCACTAATCCTCTTGCAACCAGTTCTTTTAGATAGTCAAACCCAACATCCTCCAGTGTTTCTGCCTTCTTTGGCATAACAAAACCTTCAGCAATCCACAGACGCACCAAACGATCTGGGTAAAGAATGACATTTTCTGAAACGGACGCGAAGTATAGGAAACATGACTTAAGGTAGTGTGGCAAGTCATCAAAAGCCAAAGACCATATGCTTCTAACTGGTTTTGGCTGGCCATTGGACTCGAGTTGTTCAAACATGACATCCCACTCCATGGGAATCAACTTTGATCGTAATATTCCTGCAAGCACAGTAATTGCCAGGGGTAGACCTGTTGATATATTGTGAACATTTTTATAGTAACCCTTGCTCCTATAAATTTGTGGAGGCTCTATTGTCCCAAAAACTCGTTGACAAAATAACTCCTCTCCATGTTTTACGTCAAGATAAGGAAGCTTAATGGGAGCTATCTGTGGGTCAATGTGATTGATTTCCTTCACATTGAGATGTGTGGTGAGTAAGATCCGGCTGCCATTGGTATGTGGCAGCACGGCAAATAACGAGTTCCAGTCACTAATGCTGACTAAACCATCAAGAACAACTAGGTACCTCCTGTTCTCAAGGTTCTGCCAAAGTTTGAATTCCATATCGGTGGTTTCTTCATTACCAGGTGCAGATGTTGTACTATCATTTTTCTCAGGAGTTTCTGGAACCTGTGAGCTGACCTGCATGTACATAATCTCAATGTAGTCCCTGAACCTGATATGTGGTGGAAGACATACCCATGCATGGACCTCAAAGTGTTTTATGATATCTGGGTCATTGTACAGCTTTTTTGCAAGTGTAGTCTTTCCAATGCCACGCTCCCCCAAAATTGAGATGACAGCCTGGTGAGAAATATCTCCCTCTTTGTTGATGATTAGGTCCTTAAGGATAGCAAATTCACTTTCTCTAGAGCCTATAACATATTTATCCTCGTACCTGCAGAATGTTTCAGTCAGTTTTATTTCAATATTGAATCGACGAGTTTCAGCCATATAGTACGCTTACAAATTGCATATAACAAAATAGGGGACTGACACATTATGTATTTGTAAAGGGCACTTTGCAATGGTACACTAAAAGGTTCATAATTCTCTGCAGGGACACATAGAAATATGATCTTAGGCCTCACAATTTTTTTTTTATCAAACACGTGGAGCTGTGTATCATTGTACTAACAAAAACAGGGAACGGTGCAAACAAATCTCTCACCTGCAAGGGAGTGAGTGAGAAATTAGAACAGCTATTCACCCTATGCTAGATCATACTAATCACTTTCCACTGAAATTCTAGATGAAAGGCCTTCCCAACTTGGTTAGGCTGTCCATATGGCTCAAAGACCCTTTGCACCAGCAAAACAACAGGGGCTGGCTAACAGTGATCGACATAATACCTTTACATGATGCAGTTGTGTTCCATTCAATCAAACACAATAAAGTGATTGGTAATTTGCACACTCCTGAACATGGTAAATGGGCCAGCGCACTCAACTCTTTAGCTCTTCTTACATCTTGAAAGACTATCCCAATCGCAACAGTCACTACTACATTCCAAGTTACAATGCTTTAGAGACAGTATATATTGAATTAATAGTACCAAATCTACCAACAGGTCAGTACGTGCACCTTGCAACATTTTTGGAAGTGATACGTACCTAACTACTGCACTAGTACAGGAAAATGCACCTTCACAGTTTGATCACCTTAAACAGAATCACAATATACATGTTGAAATGAAGTGCCAAACATTTGAACGCTAGAACAGGTAGTAGGACGAAACGATGTTTCCACATTGGTTTAGGGAAGATAAGATATTTTGCAGCGCTATCTACATGTAGCAGTGAGGTGCACACAGAAAAAAAAAGGAACATCGGCTTGCAAGGCGGGGGCTGCCACATCCGGCACAGTGCCCCCTCTGTGATCAAGAGGAGGAAACCGTTAACCATCTGCTGGTTTCTTGTGTCTTTGCTCGGCAATTTTGGTTTTATTTGCTCCAGCACTTTGGGATCCAACAATTCTGTCCACAGCCTTCAGATTTGTCTTTTGATGTGTGGTGGGAAAATTCAAGCAATGCTACTGTTGGGTTAACAAGGAAGGGGTTCAACTCTCTTGTGATCTTAGGAGCTTGGACCTTGTGGAACCACCGAAATAGGTGTGTTTTTGACGGAGCTACTCCCAGCTTGGGTGGTGTTTTGGGTTTTGCTCTAGAAGAGAGTCGGCTTTGGGCTGTGGCGGGGGCTATCTTTCTTGGCTTCCCAGCCTCCCCCTCCCCCTGTAGCCCTGTAGTCTGGAGGACGTCTAGTCTTGGTCGCCTCTTTGTTTCCACAGGCGCGTTTGTACTTTTATTTTGGAGTGGTGTGGTGTGTGTTGTAACTGGGGTCTCTCCCCTTTTTTTTTCTTCTTAATATAATGAAGCGCAGTTCTCCTACATTTTCGAAAAAAAAGGGAAACACAGAAACAGAATATGGACCACTTTAAAAGAAATTGCGTACCGGAATGCAGGATAAGGAAAAAAAACAGGTCAAATTAAAGTACAAAACGAGAAAAAGAAAATGAAAACCAGATAGTAGTGTACCACTCAGGATCCACTTCAACTGACAATGAACTCCAAATTTTAGAAGGAGAACTTTCAATTTGATAGGTTTCCTTGTTCTGGTTAAGTTCCTCAATCCTTTCATTGATCTTAGATATTTGATTTGACAGCCCATGACGTACAAAAATCTGCACAACATAGACATGTTAATTTGCAAACTATTAGCATAGAGGCATGTGTGAGATGAACCTCAAATGTAATCATAGGGCTCGCTAAATAAAACCAAAGTAGCAAATGCGGTTTGGGGTTTCAAATAAAAAACAAAAAGAGAGATTCGTTGATCAATACTCCTTTCGTTCCAAAATGTAAGTCGTTTTTGTTTTGTCCTAAGTCAAATTTCTCTAACTTTGACCAAGTTTATAGAAAAATATATTAAAAATCTATAATACCAAATATATTTCATGGTGGATTTAACAAAACTAATTTGATGTAACTTGGCCAAATTTCGACTGACAAAACTTAAACGACTTACACTTTGGACCGGATAGAGTACACATTTATTTGCCCAAAAGATCACAAGGTCTTTAATGATCTACTGATTGGAAAAGAAGAGCTGAATTGTGGAGCAAGAATCTCAGAAAATAGAGGTATGTCAAACAACAGTAGCTGACACCCAATGGGCACTAAGTATGTCTGACCATAGAAACTAACTAGGGATGTTATCTGTAGGCTAAAAATCAGAAGTTTGGTATTGACCACGCAAGTGTTAATTTCAGAATAAAAATCAAGTCCTGGATGAAGTAGCCACAGGCATAATTTGATCATAGCATAGAATGGACGCCAAGAAACACCCCCATCTACTAAGCATATATTTCCCCCATATAGACTCCATGTATATGCATTTTTTCCTTTTCTGTATTGATGGATTTCAAGAAGAATGCACCATAACCAATCATCTAAACATGAATATAGATTAGTAAAAGGACAAATAGGAGGTGTCTACAGCAATGTGTAATGTGACAGTGATGAGCATCTTTGCCTAGAGCCTAGAGGTTCAGAGAATGTCTCTGAAACTACTGTCATGTCCTGTTGTTTAGAAGATGCAAAGTTTCGTTTTGTCCTGTTCTGGTTAAGTTAATTAATCCTTTCATTGATCTTAGATATTTGATTTGACAGCCCATGGCGTACAAAAATCTGCCAACATAGACATGTTAATTTGCAAACCATTAGCATAGAGATATGTGATGAACCTCAGATGTACTCACAGGGGTCACTAAACCAACCAAAACAGAAAATGCCTGGTTTCAAATAAAAATAAAAGGAGAGTCAAATTTCTTTAACCTTGACCAAATTTGTAGAAAAATATATTTTAAAAATATAATATCAAACAAATGCACTATCCAAACATATTTCATGGTGGATTTAATAAAACTAATTTGGTGTAACTTGGCCAAAGTTTGACTAACAAAACTTAAATGACTTGCACTTTGGACCGGATAGAGTACACATTTATTTGCCCAAAAGATCACAAGGTCTTTAATGATGTACTGATTGGAAAAGAAGAGCTGAATTATGGAGCAAGAATCTCAGAAAACAGAGGTATGTCAAACAACAGTAGCTGACACCCAATGGGCACTAAGCATGTCTGACCATAGAAACAAACTAGGGATGTTATCTGTTAGCTAAAAATCAGAAGTTTGGTATTGGCCACGCAAGTGTTAATTTCAGAATAAAACTCAAGTCCTGGATGAAGTAGCCACAGGCATAATTTGATCAGAGCATAGAATGGACACCAAGAAATACCCCCATCAATGTTATGTGAACATATATTTCCCTTTATAGACTCCATGTATATGTATTTTTTTCCCCTTTTCTGCATTGATGGGTTTCAAGAAGAATGCACCATAACCAATCATGTAAACATGAATATAGATTAGTACAAGGACAAATACGAGATGTCTACAGCGATGTGTAATGCCGCGGTGATGGGCATCTTTGCCTAGAGTCTAGACGTTCAGTAATAGGATATGTCCCTGAAACTACTGTCATTCTTGTTAGGAGATGCAAAGTTTCGTTTTGTGTTTCCCTATTTTTCTCTATTACCATGGCTAGCTTGCAAGTTGTACCGATTTCAGCAAACAATCAGTTAACATGAAAAAATGGAAGCCACAAAAGTCAGAAATAAAGTGATCCCCAATTGAAAAAAAGAAGTGATCCCCGTTCTTAACTTCTATTAGGCAAGTTTCGTTGGGGATGAGAAATGAATAAGAATGAGCACCTGCGTGGCGAGGGCCTGGACGAGGCTGACGGCGTCGCGGTGCCAGCCCCACCACCATCTGCGTCGCCGGCGCCACCGGGCCCCGACGCGGCAGGTCTCTACGCGGAGGTGGAACTCATCGACGGCGTCCTCGACCTCAAAGGCGACCTCCCTGGTCTCGCGCAGCCAGAGCAGGAGCAGCTCGCTTGCGCGGCCGCGGCGCTGGCGGTCGGCCCCGCGGACGAGCGCCTGCAGATAGGCCAGCTTCCGGCGCAGCGCCCGGATCTCGGCGTCCACGCGCAGCAGCGCCGTCGCCTCCTCCGCCGCTAGCTCACCCAGCTTGGCCACCACCCCCGTCACCCCGGCGTCCGCCATGGCTGCCGGCTGCCGCCGGGACCCGGTGCCGGCCGGGTGCCCGCCTCTGGTCTGAAAGACTGAAACTGTCACGCTGAAGTAAAGTTTGGTTAGTAACGACTTCGAGCTTCAGGCCCTCGAACGCACAATTTCGCAGGAATCGTGCAGTGGAAAGACGCAGGAAATTAGGCCCCGTTTAGATACAAAATTTTTTTGGATTTCGGCTATCGTAGCGCTTTCGTTTTTATTTAGTAATTAGTGTCTAATTATAGACTAATTAGGTTCGAAAGTTTCGTCTCGCGATTTCTCACCCAACTGTGTAATTAGTTTTTTTTTTTTTTGTCTACATTTAGTACTCCATACATGCGCCGCAAGATTTAATGTGACGGGTACTGCGCAAAAAATTTTAGGTTTTGGAGACATCTAAACTGGGCCTTAACCAACAGTTGACTATTTACCTCGTTCAAGAGTGTAATATTCCTTCCCTCTGTTCCAGCACGTCAGCGGAGGGCAAAATGGACATTTCTGCCTCCAGTTAAGGCATGTTGGAGGCGAACTGTGTGTTCGGCTGGCTTGTTTTTTCTCTTACGAAATCACTGTTTACGTCCTGTCAGAACAGTATTTTTTTCTCCCAACAATCAGCTGGAACAGTATTTTTCAGTCCTGTTGAACAGGCCCGAAGTTCACAGCAGTGACGCGAGGGGGACGAAATTTGTCAACCGGTGCTTCACGAGAAAGATAAACTTTTCATTGCAAGGAAGTCGTATCTTTTAAAATTGTCCACAGAGAATTCTCTCAAAAATCTTAGCCAGCCTGCTTTTGATTTTTCAGAGCAAGCTGTTGTGATGAGATTATCTTTTTTTTCTACGATAATGCTTGCGACAAACGGACGTGGCTTCTCACTCGCTACGACACCGTCGGCTCACTCCCATCTGCGCCCCTTTAAAAAATCTCTACCCAACGGTGCTCGCCCAGAAGGGGGTGCTCGTCAAGCATGCCGTCGCGACCTCGCGCACGTGCTCGCCCAGGCCGCTGTGCTAGCCTAGGGTGGCGCCAGGGACGGATTCAGAACGGGGCTGCGTCCCGGGCTAGGCTGCTGATTCACGTTCAAAACAGTTTGATTTTGCTTCATAGGTCTCCTTTTGTCTAATTAAGATCATAGTTTTTGGCTAAACACCACATATATTAAAGGGGCTACATGGACTCGCCCCGGGCTGCAGCCCGGGCAGCCCGGGCCCTGGATCCGCCCCTGGGTGGCGCAGTGCCTTCGCTGGGGCACCGACGAGCTGCATGCGCCGTCGCCACAAGCTCCGTAACGACAGGGCCTTCATTCGTCCGAGCAGTCATGTGACATTATGCTAAAAGCGCATGTTACAACCGTATGTTTCAAGTGTTTTAGATGTATTAGAGATATGTTACAAGTGTTTTACATCGATGTTGCAAAGTAGATCGGGATGTTGCATATATTGTAATGGTTATACACGCATGTTGCAAGTATGTGTTCCAAATATTTTATCTGTTTTTTAAAGCATGTTGCAAGTGTGTTTATTTTGGATGTTACTATCTGGATGTTGTATATGTTTTGCAATGTCTTTTTAAGTATTTTTTCAGATGTTTTTGTAAATGTTTCAGACACATAACTCAAGTGTTTTATTACCTTCATACGTATGTTGCGAATGTTTTATCTGGATATTTTAAAGTAGATCGAGATATTACACGTATTGCGATAGCGCTGATGACCGGCGGACAGCAAAGCTGTTTAGTTATGATAATTAGAGGGTGTTTGATTCGGCTACTAAAATTTAGGAGGTGTGTCGGGAGGATATTACATGGGGTGTTTAGATACTAATAAAAAAACAAATTACATAATCCGTTAGTACTTCGTGAGACGAATTTTTTAAGCATAATTAATCCGTCATTAGCACATATTTACTGTAGCGAACGTTGTCAAATCATGGACTAATTATGCTCAAAAGATTCGTCTCGTAAATTAGTCGCAAACTATGTAATTAGTTTCGTAATTAGTCTATATTTAATACTCCATGCATATACACAAACATCCAATGGAACAGGGACTAAAATTTAGGAGGGGCAACCAAACACCCCTTAATATAACAGCCAACCTGGGTCTTTTTTTTTATCTTTGCATTAAGTTATTTTGCAGGGAGACGAGCTTCGGCTCGACTGGCCAGGAGGTGAGACTTAAGGCCTCTGCCTGCCGATCGGAGTTCGAGCCCCGCTGTGGGCAGAATTTCCGGTACCCATAAAAAAAATCCCCTCGTCTGTCTCGACTTTCCCAAAGCACAGGCAACGGACCGGCCCACTCACAGGGTAACGGGCCCCTGTGTAAGGGCGTGACACGATGTTGGGGGGTTTTCTCGGCCTGCGTGAGAAGATCTTCTTCCTTAAGCACAAAGTTGCGAGGACTGTCTGCCCACCGTAGGTCGAGTTTTTTTTTTTAAGTTATTTTGCAGGGGCGGACTAGCGTCAGGGTCGGGCGGTCGGCCGACCCCGACGACTTTGCAACTGCCTTCGGTACCAGGTAACTTTTGGCCAGCGTAGAACCCGGCAAAAAAAAATTGTTTGACCCCGGCAGGCACCTTGCAGCACAGCGCGGCAGGGCCCAGTTGGCCAGCATTGTGATGCAACTTTGCAAACCGCGGAGTACTGGGCAAGCGGCAAGCCCAGTAGACTTGGCCTTAGGCCTTCGGTCTTCGTGGACGTGCAGCAAACATCACAGCTGGCAAGGCTAGGTCTTCGGCCTTTTGCACTGATGGAGAATTTCTCTCCCTGACTCGGCACGTCTACTGGTCCAACTCCATTCCGCTGGCGTCATTAGTATGCCACGCCATTCCCTACCATTAATTCATAGCAATTTATTCTTTCATATAACCAATTTAGTCTAACTTCATTATAATTCATCCGCAACTCTCACAACAATGCCGGGAATGCTTCTAGTTCATATTATACTCCCTCGGTCCAGTTACATAGGTCAAGATTCGGACTTTGTAATCATTGACTAATAATTTAGCTAACAACTTTTAGCTATTGTAATAAAAATTTGATTCTTTTAATTTTATAATCAAATACACTATCCTGTAATTATAATCTTAATCTTTATAAATAAATGGTCAAAGTGCAATTTAGAAGATCGTATCATGTCAAAACACCTTATAAAATGGATCTATCACAGGCTTACCGACCCGCAGGCGTTTTATCTTGGCTTCGCCCCTGTTATCTTGGTAGTTTTCTTTTGTGGCTTCTTGGTCTGTTTATGCTTTGATAATATATCGAAGTATTTTTTTCATCTGAATGTTTTGGTACTGCTGCCGCTAGCTACATTCTTGAGAAAGGCATATCTCAATTCCTTTTTTCGTGCAGCAGCATTTCATTATTATGTGAGTTGTGTGAGTCGTATTAGTGTGCGGATTGATAGCCACACATAAATTTTTTTACCCCAGAAAACATTTTTAAACGCTTTCTTCGGTTGGTACTTGGTAGGCCTTTTAGCTAACCTCAAACCATGGCACAGAATAGATTTGCTTCTTGAATGTATGGATTTGTAGAGTTGAGAATATTATCTTCCCAAGTTGTGTCATAGTCAAAGACTGATGAAATAAACTTTGCTTGGATGTTGCATTCAGTTCAGGTTCTGAAAATGTTGAACGACTGATAAATAGCTGTGCATTACTCTGTTTAGTCTCATCGTTGCTGGGGAATAACAAGATGGGGAATCTATTGGCATCAGCACAGGAATAACCCACTCGTCTAAATGCTGGCTGCTCATTAAACAAGCCTCGTGGCTCTATGATGGGATCTGTGAGCATGCCACCTAAAACTTTACATTGCATTTGTACATGAATTAAAGATGGTTCAGATGTACAAATGATCTTCTAATGCAATGCCTGAATGGTAACACAACCATTCAGTTTGTTGATGAATCTGACTGAAGAAAATTTTGTTTCTACTATAGTTATATTTCACCCAGATTATTATGTCGGGAAGTTCAATTACTTTTACGCACGAGCCTTTAGCTAACATCCAGATAAAACATTTTCAACATATGTGTGAAGTATATGCAATATTCAGATGAAACACTCAATATATATGTGAAACATATACAACACTCAGATAAAACACTTGCAACATATGTCTAGAACAGCTGGAACATTTGAAATAATACACTTGCAACATACGTGTATAGCCATGGCAATATATGCAACATCCACCAGAAACACTTGAAACATACGCCTGTAACATGCACTTTCAGCGCAACATTTTCTTGCTGCTTGGTCGAATCGAGGCTCGTTGACGTAGAGCTCGACTCAGCACGAAGCTCGATGCCACGGAGGTTGTCAATGCGGAGCTCACCGGCAATGTGGATCTCGGCGGCGTAGAGCTTGCCAGCAACACGCGGCTCGCTAGCGGCAGCGAGCGCAGAGCTTAGCGACGACGCGTGGATGTCGGTGGTGCGGAGGTCGCCAGCAACACGGGGCTCTCTAGCGGCACGCGCGGAGCTTGCCGACAGCTTGTAGAGAGCAGGTGGGGTATGGCCGTGACACGCGCGGGGCGGGTGGATGCGCGAGTTCGAGCGACATCCTTCCTCTCCTTGTTGCTTTGAATGGAGAGATGAAGGAGAGAGAGATGCGATGGAACCATAGAGAATTAAGGAACCAGGGAGAATAAGTCCAAGTGACTACCACCATATTGTTCTATGTTTGACTTTGCTTTTACCTTATCTCTTAGAGGTAGTCTTATATGATCACTACGCCCAGCAGACGACGATGATCGTCAGGAGAACGAAGACCCAAATTTTGTAGACATGCTGGGAGGCGACAACAATGAAGTCAAGTCCTAGCTCCCCTCCCTACCATCTTGCTTTAAACCACTAACATGCTAAAACTTGACTATGAGATTATCACCCTAGAACATGAGCTCGGTCATTGCGATATGATAATTATTGAATTAAGATAAATAGTATCTTGTTATTTTTTGATCTCCACACCATGAATAGAATTAGGGATAATAATGGAACTTAAACTATGCTTAACCTGAAACAAAACCCCAACATGGGGCGAGTGGTGCGTGGTAAACTATGGAGGTAGTTTACCATGGCAGGAATACCTAGAGAGGATTCCTGTGGGAGACACACGCCTTGGTCACATAAGGACCGGTTCGTAGTCCCTCTCGCCTAGTGAGATATTACGTACAACCACATGTCTATATGGGTAAACTTCATCTCATACCCCGTTAGATAGAAGTATAATTCCTACTAGGAGGCCGGTGTAGGCAGCGGAAAATCAGGAGCAGACATAGATGCTATGTGTTCTTCCGTGGTCCGGTTGGCGACGTTGCTATGTGATCTTCCACGTTAAACTTTAGAGTTTTGGCCGTGTTCGAGCCCATATCATTGTTTTTACGGATGCTATGTGATCTTCCATGGTGTGGATGCTATGTGATCTTCCACGTTGTTCTCCAACCCCTGAGAAGCCATAGTAGGGTTATATGGACATCTAAGGTTGTGTACTTTTGGGTATGGGGTCTCGTTAGATCTATTTCGTCCATTGATCATGGATGAGGTTGCACCTATCATGTGGGGAAACTTGTACACCTCTACAGAGTTAATTAACTAAACCTATTCGAATAGCCACGTCCTTGGAATGGGCAAATGCTAGGATGGGATACTATGATTAGTTTTACTTTTATGTGTAATGAAACTGGTAATGGAATTGATGCTAATCTGGGTACTAGTGGGAATGGTAATACTCCGCTAGGACCCAACCTTTAATTATAACCACCACTACACTTCTATTTCCACCCTATGGTTAGGGCTTGCTGAGTATGTATGTACCCACCCATTGTTGAACATAGACCTCGGCACAAAAGAAGATTATCACTTCGATGAGGAAGCGTACCCCGACGAGTAGGATTCCCGCAAGGAGATACGTTCATAGGAATATGACATCGAGACTAGGGTTACAACCACGCTCAAGTTGCCTGTGGAATAGGACACCACTTCGCTGTATAATAATTTCGCTCTAGAGACCACAAATAATGTCGTTTCACAGCCATAGTCTTTCGCTAGATATGTAGCCCATGCCCGTGCCCCTTTGGGCCACTGTTGTAAGACCTTATTTCTAGATATCAATAAAGTTCACAACCCTTTATTATATATATCTGTGTACCATTCCTGTGATTTGTGCATATTTGTGCATGATCTTGGCGCAAATACGGATGCACTTAGGACTCTCAAATTGAGGGGCCGATGGTGCCGATGGACTGGGAGCGGTAAAGGACGGATGTGAGGCTTGGATTGAGGGACCAGGAGGCCAGGTGACCGGCCACGATGGCTGACACTTGGGGACATCAACAAGTACAAGAGTACATGGGTGATGAAGACAGCGTCGACCAAGTCAAGGAGGAGGATGATGGCGTCGTGGCACTTGGTGGAGGCTAGACACGCATCTAAATGGGAGATGTAGATGGCATCGGTTAAGTCAAGAAGGAAGGCGAAGGCGTCAAGCTTGGTGGAGGTCAGACACGCGTCGACATTGGAGGGGTTTGGTGGTTTCATCCTCAAAACTATCAGAGGATGGTTTGCTGGTTTGGGCCTCAAAACCAGGCGTGGATAGTTTGGTGGGTTGAGCCTCAAAACAACCGGGTGGACAGTTTCACGGGTTTATCCTCAAAACCCGGGTGGAGGTTCCGAGGAGGAATGTGGCGGCACATGGCGGAATCACAAATGTTGCATCAAGGCGAAGCAAATATGTGTAGAAAGCGTGGTCGTCCGATCGATAGAAAAAGAGTTGGACCATTACGCCCTCGGGTCAAGTGGTTCGGCTCAAAATAGGTAGGGGCATTCTGCGGATTGTATAATAGCCCATAAATAAGATATTGCTGCCCCCAAACCATGTCAGAGCATCTCCTAGAGTTCCCTACTTTTTTCTCCTAAAAACTTGTAGTTTGGCAACTCCTAAAAAGATTTGGCGAGGAAAAAAGATCATCTCCAAGAGTTTCTAATAAATGGCATCTAAAAAATCAAATTTGGGGCCCACATGAATTATGTTGTGGCTTTTTTTCTTTTCCGTCGTGGGAAACTATAGGGCACGCCGAACCCAGAGACCGCAAGCTCCCTATCGCCGCCGCCATCATCCAGCCAGCCGTGGCAACCACCCAGCCGCCTGCCGCCTCCTTCCAGCCAGCCGCGTGCACCTTCCAACCGGCCATGCCCTCCTCCCGGCCGACCGACGTCACCTCCCAGCCAGCCGTGACCATCTCCTAGTTGGCCACGCCCATCATAGCCTACAGACTGCCTCGCAAGGTCGCTAGAATCATGGCTGCTGAGAAATCTCTGTTGCAAAGAGAATTAGAAGATTCCTCATCAGACGACGATGACTGTCTCATCATGTCAGCAGCTGTAATTGTTGAAACATATTCAAATCAAAAAGGAAGACATGGTGGTTCTGCCTCATGCCATAAAGTTATTTATCGAGATAGAGAAGGCGGGCACCAAAGGATGTTTCAAGATTACTGGCTGATGAGCCGACGTATGGGCCAAATTTATTCTGTCGGAGATTCGTGTACATTTACTTCTGATATGTACATTGGACGTTAGGTATTGTTCCAAGATTTATTTTATTTTTAAATTTTAGGTACAGGATGAGTTGGCATCTTTTCCTACGCATAATGAATGCTGTAGAATCATACGATGACTATTTTGTGTAAAAAAGGAGTGCAACCAATGTTCTTGGATTAAGTTGCTTCCAAAAAGTCACAGCAGCATTTCGAATGCTAACCTATGGGGTTCCAGCTGATGCTACGGATGAGTATGTTCGCATTGGAGAAAGTACTACAATTGAGAGCCTATGTAGGTTCGTTGCTGTAGTTGTTGATTTATTTGAAGATGAATACCTGAGATATCCTAATGAGGCTGACACAACACGCTTACTGGCACTCGGTGAGCAAAATGGTTTTTCTGGTATGTTAGGGTTCAACGATTGTATACATTAGGCGTGGAAGAATTGTCCTCTGGAGTGGTAGGGTCAGCACAAGGGGCATATGGAGGAGCCCACTATTATTTTGAAGGTTGTTGCTTCCAACGATCTTTGGATATGGCATGTCTTTTTTGAAATGCCTGGGTCTCATAATGATATCAATGTGCTTCACCGGTCTCCTTTATTTGCTAAGCTGGCAGAGGGCAGAGCTCCTAAGGTGAACTATACTATAAATTGTTATGATTATACGATGGGTTATTATCTAGCCAATGGTATATACCCATCATGGGCTACTTTAGTGAAGTCCATCTCTCAGCCTATGGGGGACAAGAACAAATATTTTGCCAAAGCACAAGAAGCAGCGAGGAAGGATCTCAAAAAAGCTTTTGGGGTTTTGCAATCAAGGTTCGTCATTGTTTGAGGAGCAGCTCATTTATGGCACACGGAGACACTTGGCAACATCATGAAAGCTTGTGTCATTGTGCACAATATGATTGTCGAAGATGAGGGAGTCGTTGACCCTACCGAGCGTTTTGACTATGGTGGCCAAAATGTGGAACCTTTTCATGAGAATAATCGCACCCTCGATGAATTCATTGAAGCGCATAAAAGGATCAGAGACAAGGAAACACACCACCAGTTAAAAGCAGACCTCATCGAGCACCTTTGGTAGCATTTTCCCGATAAATATTAAGTTCATAGGCCTTCTATGTATTTATTAGCATGAGTACTTTTTCAGCTTCAAATTTTAATCAGTACTTTGTTTGTCCTAAGTTTGATTATAAACAATTTTCCATTCTCTTCAATCAGATTAGTGTACTTGTGTCATATAATTTTTATTGTTTCTCATGATGATAAAAATGTTCACTTAATGACAAGATAAAAATACTTGGCTATGGAAATAAAATGAAAGCAACTACATCTAATTGGCCAGATGACAAACAACAACCTTCTGCTGCATAACCATGTAGTACTGTTGCTGTAGCGGGGTCAGGGCGCTAATGTCCATTGCCATTATTTTATCTTCCTTTTCGATTGTGTCATTTTCCACCTTCCGCAATTCAGCTTCTACCTTTTTCTCTTCTAATGCCAGGCGTTTTTTCTCTAGCTCAAGTGAAGCCATGTACCTCTCCTCTTTCTTCTTCTCTTTCTCCATGTCAAATGCCTCCTTCTTAGCCCACATTTTGTCCAAAGCCTCCATGCAAGCTTCACCTCCTCCTCGCCTTAGAGCATCTTTTGCCTTCTTCTGTCCCTATGGCCTCTTTGGGGCTTTGGACTATGGGGGTGCAATCTCAGTGACATCTTCAGTGATGTTGACTTGTACATTTGTGGGAGTGGAGTCCGAGCGAACCTTCTATTTCTTCTTAGCGGCTTGCTTCAGCTCTGCCAGTTCTCTCCTCTTGGCTTTCCACTTCTCTTCATCCTTCAAAATGTTCTAGCAATGCATCGGAGTAAATGTCTTGTCACTGTTCATTCCTTTGAACATAGTTAATGCTTCATAAACCTACAAACATATGTGTTTACTAAATATCAACGTGTATGTGTTCTAAGATTAATGAAATATGAAAAAAATACATTAACACTAACCTTGTCTTGAATGGTTTTTCCACTTTGATTTCTACGGTCAATCGCATCATAGCAGGCACAATACTTGTTGTCATTCTCCAAAATATACATCCATCTATGCATTAGTGAACTCTCTGTTCGGCTTGCAAATGACTTCCTGTGGGTCTCATAGTAATCAGAAATTCTACGCCAAAAGGAGGCATGAGACTGATTAGCACCTTGTACGGGGTCTTTGCTTATGTTCAACCATGCCAAGACAACAATTTTATCCTCGTCTAGAATGATTTTTTTACTCCTGGCGTTTGGCCATGGAACGTGTGGGCGTTTACCACCAGCACTGGACTGCATTTCTACAACTTCAACACCTGCTGCTGCCTACACTTCATCTTCTTAAAGACCAGCTCATTCCTACACGTCCTCATATGCCTACGTTTCATGTGTCATGGGAAAGCTGAACTCGTCCAAAGAACGAACACCCTCAAATCCTATGACCAAGTCTGTCTAATATCCACCACCAGACATTGCGAGAGCATGCAAATATGGACAAAGAAAACAATACCAAATGCCATGTAGAAACAAATTATGTTCACAACATCATAACTCTAAGAATCTCAAAGTAATATTCGCAAAAAAAACAATCTAAAGTAATGTTAACAACATCATAACCCTAAGAATCAGAAAGTAATATTCGTAAAAAAAACAATATGAAAGTAATGTTAACAACATTATAACTGTGGGGGTATGGCCCCCGGTATCCACAAGATGAGACATGGGCCGCACCATCAGAGGTGGCCGGGCCCACAAGATCAAGGCGTGCACGGTGCTGCTCGACGTGCACCGCAAGATATTGTATAGTACCAAATAGACTACTTTCCTTGTAACCCTACCCATCTAAAGTATATAAGGAGTGGTAGGGGTCCCCTAGTAGACACGATCCATACATCTCAATGCAATACATCAGAACATAGGATGTAGGTATTACATCATACTGACGGCCGAACCTGTCTAAATCATGTGTCTTGGTGTTTGTATTTTCATCTCGCTTCTAATCTCGCTCACCTCTACGACAAATCTACCATCGTGGGATACACCTCGGTAGACTACCGAGCATCTTTTGTCGATAGTTAGTGCGCTAGGTATGGGTGTGCGCTTGATCCATGGCGAGCCAGATGGACCTCAAATCAACATCGTGTTCTCGTCATCAATCTCATGGAGATCCATGTCGGTCCACGACGATGATTCATCACTGGCTACATCAGCCCCCACGATAGCAGATCCGGTCTCGGAACCACCTCCGAGGTCACCTTCATCAATAACTCGCCATCCGCTTCCTCGCTACCAGAGGAGGCAGATCAACAATGACGATCTGATCATATCCATTGATCGGGTCGATCTGAAGCTCGCCGATTGCCTCTCCATCAACGAATCGGCTCTGGACACTCTGGTTCAGCGCCGACCACTCTTTGATCTAGATCTATCGGAGGCTGCTTGGGAAACTCTAGGGGTTATGGCCCTACCCTTCAAGTTCACCAATGCCGCCACCGCTTACCAACATGCCCTGAGGGGCAGATTCGTCGACCAGGTTGAAGACGTCCATCCTCTCGCCGACCAGATAGCGCCATACGCCGCCGACCAGTCGTTCTGTCTAAAGCTAAGTCACGCTTTAATATTTTTCTAAATATTCTCCGATCTTCGTTAATCGCCATGATATTTCTTCGAGTTGTTTTCTCCATGTTTGCTCTCCAAACGATTTTTCGAACCCTCGAACAGTCATGTTGATGCTCGGACGCCTCTAGAGACGGCCCAGTCTTTGGCTCTACCATACATGTGCACGAGCGTCTGCCCTCTGCGTTATGGGTGGTCGGCAGTGGCTCCTTAGCGACGCCTGTTCCTCCTACACGTGCACGAGCTCCGCGCTCCGCGTTATGGTTAACAGGCTAGCTAGGGCTGGAGACTCAGCTACACACTAACTGTTTGGGCGGTTTATATTAAATACATCTTTGCTCCAACTGATCGTCGAGCTACATACGCTATTTTTTCTCCGGAGTTCATATATCTTTACATCATGTACTACCCGTTCTATATGTTTGTATTGCAGGATCATCATTTAGGTGGTCGAACCACCTAGTGCTCGGACTTCTCCACCGATCGACTGGTCGGACCGCTTGGTTCATGGACTCCATCACCGACCAGTTGATCGAACTGTTTGTCGATCGCTTCTACTCAATGCTCACTTCGCCGCTGACCAGTTGACCAGACTGTTCGTCGCTCGTGCTTCATCGCCAGCTATGTCGGTTACTCCTCGGCGCTCGGATTCTTCATGCTTGAGGACTAAGTGGGCACACTTCACCTTGCGGGCATCGCTAGCGATGTTGGGACTCCTCGCTCCTCGGTGCTTGGACATTGCCAGCGATGCCGGGGACTCCTCGCTCCTCGGTGCTCGGTCGTCGCCAGTGACGCCGGGGACTCCTCGCTCCTCGGTGCTCGGACATCGCCCACGACGCCGGGGACTCCTCGCTCCTCGGTGCTCAAACATCGACAGCGACGCCGGGGACTCCTCGCTCCTCGGTGCTAGGTCATCACCAGTGACGCCGGGGACTCCTCGCTCCTCGGTGCTCGGACATCGCCAACGGCGCCGAGGACTCCTCGCTCCTCGGTGCTCGGATATCGCCAGCGACGCCGGGAACTCCTCGCTCCAAGGTGCTCGATCATCGCCAGCGACGTCGGGGACTCCTCGCTCCTCGATGCTCAGTCGTCGCCAGCGATGTCGAGGACTCCTCGCTCCTCAGTGCTCAAATATCGCCAGCGACGTCGGGACTCCTCGCTCCTCGGTGCTCAGACGTCGCCAGCAACGTCAGGGACTCCTCGCTCCTCGGTGCTCGATCATCGCCAGCGACTCTGGGGACTCCTCGCTCCTCGGTGCTCGGTCATCGCCAGCGATGCCAGGGACTCCTCTCTCCTCGGTGCTTGGACATCACCAGCGACGCCGAGGACTCCTCCCTTCTCGGTGCTCGAACATCGCCAGCGACATCAGGGACTCCTCACTCCTCGGTGCTCGGTCATCGTCAGTAACGCCGGGGACTCCTCGCTCCTCGGTGCTTGGACATCGTCAGCGACGTCGGGACTCCTCGCTCCTCGGTGCTCGGTCATCGCCAGCGACGTCAGGGACTCCTCGCTCCTCGGTGCTCGGACATCGCCAGCGACGCCGGGGACTCCTCGGTGCTCCTTTGGTGGTCGGATCTTGCTATGTCTCATCGGTGTGCTATCAAGCTGCTCCATGCTGTTCGGATCAGGGTGCTGATCTTGGGCAGCACGTCTAGGGTCTTGATGCACGCATGTCGGATGACGTCGGCAAAGCTTTTAGACTTCTTTTTCTTTGACCCTGCTACAAGATTCATTCTTTATCTTCCAGCAGGCTCGGGGACTAAGTGAGCACACTTCACCTTGCGGTGAATGTGCTTGTTCTCATCTCAAGGCTATGCCCGGGGATTGGCTGCCTGCTCGGCTGGTCTTCTACTTTCTAACCCTGGCACCACGTGACTACATCACCTACTGTCAGGCTCGGGGACTAGCTGTGGGGGTATGGCCCCCGGTATCCACAAGACAAGATATGGGCCACACTATCAGAGGTGGCCTAGCCCACAAGATCAAGGCGTGCACGGCGCTGCTCGGCGTGCACCATAAGATATTGTATAGTACCAAATAGACTACTTTCTTTGTAACCCTATCCCTCAAGAGTATATAAGGAGAGGCAGGGGTCCCCTAGTGAACACGATCCATACATCTCAATGCAATACATCAGAACAAAGGATGTAGGTATTACGTCATACTGACGACCAAACTTGTCTAAATCTTGTGTCTTGATGTTTGTATTACCATCTCGCTCACCTCTACGACAAATCTACCATCATGGGATACCCCTCCGTGGACTGCCGAGCATCTTTTCTCGACAATAACCATCACAACCAAGAAACAGTACTATGCCAACAGTACCATGCAAGCAGTAGTGCAGCACGTATAGGCCATGAGCACGTACACGCCATCAGCAGGCCAGTACAACAGCAGATGGCCATCAGCACGCAATCCGATAGCAGCAGCCGGCCATCAGCAAGGAAACCAGGTACCAGCAGAAGGCCAAAACCTAACGACCGCCAATCTCGGCGGCGGCAAGAAGCACACAACCAGACGTGGACGCCAGCAATCCCGACGGCAACAAGAAGCACACAACCAGCTGCGGGCAAGGCAAACCTAGCGGCGGCGGCGGGCGACAGGAAACCATGGCGGCGGCGGCGCAGAAACCCCATGGCAAAATGATTTGATCGGACTATGTGCCTCCTGAATCTTCCGTGGTGGCATCAATCGAGGTGCTGGAGGAGTGTTGTCTCTGCTGCGGCGATGGAGGAGCGATCTCTCTGGTGCGACGATGGAGGAGCGATGTAGGACTGATCTTGGCGATGGAGAAGACGCGATGGTGGAGAGCACGCGAAGGGAGACAAGGCACGACAAAAGAAGGCGGGCGACGGGAGAGAGCGTGCGAAGGGAGAGATGGCGCGGGAAATCACGGCGCGGACGAAAATTTGGCGCCGAGGGAAGGATACGCAGAGTGAGAGGTGCATGTAAAGTTACACGGATTGGCTCGGTTTTTTCAAAGTGCGTAAATTTTAGGAGTTAAGATTAGAAGCTGTTGGAGAGGGGGTTTTCCTCATCTTTCTAAAAACCAAAGATTAGGAGGGGATTTGGTGAACTCTTGAGATGCTCTCACCTCTATCTCATTCTCGTTTTCCCCTTTCTCCAAGGTTTTCTTTCTCCCCTAGTGTTCTTGAGAGAGGTCCTAAATCTAAATATTTTATGGTGTATTCTATGAGATTATGAACGCGAAAGAGGCATGAATCCTCCTCGTGCCCTCTGGGATTCGTCACTTTTACGTGTGATTTTGTTCCAGTGCGTTCTTCATTTTTTTTCTCCATTTTCGCAGTTGTTTTTGTTCTCGGCCACGATCTGTTTTTTTTTTCAGGTTTTGGGTCAATCCCAGGCGACGATTTCTTCGGGATAGGTTTGTACCAAGTTGAATTTCATCTGAACAAAGTTTGGGAGCAATTCCTTCTGATTTGAGTCGGATTTCGTCAGTTTTCTTGCCGCCCTCTTCTCTGTTCTTTTGCTCGGTCTACTGCACGTTCGTCGCAGATGAGGCCAGGCAGCAGCGCTACCAGCTCCGAGCACTTTGTGCCGTGCGCGCTCATATGAGCGGTGCTCGCTCTTGGTCCAGGTGCCCGAACGACCGGTGAAGTCGCGACCTCCTCCATCCGTTCGTGCGTCGCCCAGGTCCGGTTCCCTGCTCTCCCTCCGTTCGTTCTTTTTCTCTGTTCTCGTGGTCGGCTGTTGTTCATCGCTTGGAGGAGAAGTGCAGGGGATGCCAGCGCCCCACTCGTCCAGCGCCTAGCGCCCAGGCTGGCTCGGCCCCTAGTGCCCTCGCGTGGGTGCAGCAAGCGCGTCAGGCGCTGGCCCTTCGTGGCCGCCTATCGAGCACCGAGTCGAGCCTAGCGTCGTGCGCTCGCCTAGGCTCATGGCTGTTCCCCAGCAGGTGCCGTGCAGTACTCTGTGTGTTCGTTGCTATGTGAGTCGGATTCTTGGGAGAGCACTGCTGCTGTATCGATTTGCAAGTGAATCGATTTCCTCTCTCTGTACTCGTTCGTTGGTCCCTCTCAGTGCTCTGTCTTCCCTCTGTTCTGATTCGTTGCCGACAAGAGTGCAGATTCAAGCGAGTGACCGTGAGCAAGCAGCTGCTCCTTGTTCGGTGGATTTTTGCAGCAACGTGATTTGCTTTTGTAAATCCTGAATTGTCACTTTCATGCTACAGGGAGCATTCATGGCATGCTAATTAATTCCAGTGATGTGCATGCAGGGAGGAAGCTAGGAAAAAATTTAGAAGGAGCTAAACAACGACAATTAGCAAGAAAAGAGGCTCAGCAAATTTCAGCCCCTCCTACCTGTACATCTATAGCTGAAATTTCAGACGGCGGCTCTACAGGACTTCGCTTGCTCGCGAGCGGTAGGGGGGCTAGAGTCCCCCTAGCCCCACCGCTGGCTCCATGCCTGTGTGCATGTAATTGTTTTGGGCTCCCAATATTTCACGTGCTCGCTATTTCGTCCGCGGACTGCGTGTGATTCGCGTTCCGTTTTTTTTGCGTTTGGTTTTCCATCGATCCAAAGAACTTATATAGTTACTCTCCTCATCGGTTGGCTTGAGTATTTTAGATTCGGGAACTCACCTCTTCTCATTCTCAATAGGAGTTGAGTAGTCTATTTTCTATTCCTCGACTCGGTGTAAGTTCTTCAAAGTTGCGTGTTTGGCAGTGATTTTGGGACAGTGGTCGAAAAGTTTCGAAAGAAATTTACGGCTCCCATTCACCCCCTCTGGTCGTCGTTTTCGGTCCTTCGTTATTTTCGAACATAATTGAGTGGTACTTAGTATAGATGAAAGATCATAGATGGACTGAACACTTGCAAAGGCCATTATGAGATTTTTTTCAGGCAATGGAATACAGAGGGAGTGATTTGTTGGTAAATCTCAGTTCTTGGACACGCCTGATATGCGCCTTATGCCCGGAATCAAGCTGCACGCAATGATCGAGGACGACGTCTAGTAAACTGCCCGCTGATATTTTGTTGTCTACATGTCACTTGATCAAATTAAACGTGCATCAAGACCAAACTAAAAAACAGAGCCCTGAAATCAAACTAGTAGCAATTCTGTCATGTTTCGATTGATTAGGGGCCAAGTTAGCATGGTACTAGGTAGTAGCATCAAGTTTTACACTACTACTTGCAGCTTGGTAGCTTCCCAAATGCCAATGAAAAATTAACCACCCATGGGTGACAAGTGCCAACTTTTCTTGGTCTAAAGTTCAGTCTTATCTTTCTTCAAGTTTCCAACTCACCTATCCATGCACTGTCACGCATGCATGCTCGGGTAAAAAGTGAATTAAACTGCTGCATGCATCTCCCACCTAGTACAAACTTTTGAACTAATTGCTACTTTTTTTTCAATACAGTACTCCCTTCGGGCCTGTTTGGTTTCATGCTCCTAAAATTTTAGCTTCTAAAAGTTTTAGGCACCCTTCTAAAAGCTTCTAAAAAAACTGTTTGGTTCCAGTGACTAAAACTGACTAAAGTCAATAAATACTGTTGAAAAGGACCATGATGCCCTTCTTCCCTCTACCCCTGCTCGCTTCTCCCTCTCTGTCTTTCTTCTTCCTCCGGCACAAGAAGAACCGAACGAGCTCCTCCCACCCGTCGGCCAAATCCACCGCCCCAGCCCCGCCATTTCCAAATCACCACCGCCCAAACCTGCCTCGCCTGCCCAGCTACCTCATCCACCTCTCCTTGTCCTGCGTCATGGCAGGCGGGCCCCTGCGCGTGGGGCGGCAGCGTCGGGATCGGCATCCGGAGTCGGATCCGGCCGTGGCTGAGTCCTCCACCGGCGGCGGATCGAGCGGCGGTTCTGCGTGCTCCCGGTCGCGCCGCCGCCGCTTGCTCGGGCAGCCCGTTGCGCGCCGCCGCTAGCAGCCGCCCGCCCGGGAGCTTGACCTCGTTGCCGCCGAAGTGGCCCGCCGGAGGCCGAGGCGCGAGGGAGTGGGGGCGGCGGATCCGGTGGGCGCCGGCGTGGAGGAGGGAGGGAGCGGGGGGGGGGGGGGGGGGGGACGTTCGGGACGTGGGTGCGGGGGCGTGGGGAAGCGTGCGGTCGGGAGGGGTACCCCAGGTCGAGAATGGACTTTAGGAGCTTTTAGGAGGGGTGGAGCTCCTAAAGTTTTTAGGAGGGGGTGTTTGGTTCTTTAGGTAAATTTTATCCAGATTTTAGCTCCTAAAGTTTTTAGGAGGGGTAACTGGGCCTTCGTCTATCGTTTTCTCTTTCTGAAAAGCAACTTTTACTAAATATATAAAATAATAATAATATTTATTGTACAAAATTAATATAATTAGATGGATCGTTGAATATATTTTTATAATAAATTTATTTTGAGATATAAATATTGTACTTATTTTCTATAAATGTATGCAAACTTTTGGCATGGAAAAAAAGAATAATAGTTATTCACGTTTCCTATCTACCAGGCGACTGAATGTGGCTATGCTGCTTGCGTCCTGCTTTAGCCCAACCTGCAGACCACCGGCACCAGCCATTCAATCAAATCCAACGACCGTAAAGCATCGCCTGAGAGATTGATTAATTTTTAAGGCATCTGTAAATTAGCATCTCCTATAGTTATTTAGGGACGGAGGGAGTATAAATTACTGTCATGTGTGCCATTGGAACCAAGCACGGCACTGCTGTGACCGCGACTGCGACAGAGTACACTCCGCGAGCAGCTAGAAAGGCCATGGCCACCGCCACGGCATTCGCGTTCGCGGTGCAGGTGCTGCGGGGGCGGTGGTTCATGGCGTACGGCTCCTTCCTCATCATGTCGGCCGCGGGCGCCACCTACATCTTCGCCATCTACTCCAAGGACATCAAGTCGACGCTCGGGTACACGCAGGAGCAGCTCAACACCGTGGGATTCTTCAAGGACGTGGGCGCCAACGTCGGCATCCACGCCGGCCTCATCGCCGAGCTCTCCCCGCCATGGCTCGTCCTTGCCATCGGCGCCGCCATGAACCTCGGCGGATACCTCATGCTCTACCTCTCCGTCACAGGCCGCGCCGGCCACCGGACCCCGCCGCTCTGGCTCGTCTGCCTCTACATCGCCGTCGGCGCCAACTCCCAGGCGTTCGCCAACACCGGCGCGCTCGTCACCTGCGTCAAGAACTTCCCCGAGAGCCGCGGCGTCATGCTCGGCCTCCTCAAGGGCTTCGTCGGCCTCAGCGGCGCCATCTTCACCCAGCTCTACCTCGCCTTCTACGGCCCCGGAGGCGGCGCCAGCAGCGACACCAGGCCGCTCATCCTCCTCGTCGGCTGGCTCCCCGCCGCCGTCTCCGTCTCTTTCCTCGCCACCATCCGGATCATACGCGCGCCGCGCTCGCCCGTCGCGGTACGCAGGGAGTACCGCGCCTTCTGCGCCTTCCTCTACGTGTCGCTCGCTCTCGCCGCCTACCTCCTGGTCGCCATCGTCCTGCAGAAGCGGTTCCAGTTCACGCGGGCAGAGTACGGCGTCAGCGCCGCCGTCGTGCTGTCCATGCTCCTCCTCCCTGGCTTCGCCACCGTCCTGCGCGAGGAGGCTGCTCTGTCCAAGAACACGCCCGACGAAGTGCAGGCAGAGTCATCGCCGGAGTTGTCCCCGGAGGTCACTGTAGACGCGAAGCAGCCGCCGGCACCCCCGCCCGCGACGTCGATGGCGGGTCAAAGGTTGCCGCTTTCGCTTCGTCCGCCGCCGCGCGGCGAGGACTACACGATCCTGCAGGCGCTGGTGAGCGTGGACATGCTGCTGCTGTTCACGGCGACGGTGTTCGGGGTGGGCGGCACGCTGACGGCCATCGACAACATGGGCCAGATCGGCGAGTCGCTGGGGTACCCGCGGCGGAGCGTCGCCACCTTCGTCTCCCTCATCAGCATCTGGAACTACCTCGGCCGCGTCGCCGCCGGGTTCTCCTCGGAGGCCTTGCTGTCCCGGCACCGCCTCCCGCGGCCGCTCATCCTTGCCGGCGTGTTCCTGCTCACTGTCCCGGGCCACCTGCTCATCGCGTTCGGCGTGCCCGGGTCGCTGTACGTGGCGTCGGTGGTGATCGGGTTCTGCTTCGGCGCCGCGCAGCCGCTCATCCTCGCCAGCGTGTCGGAGCTGTTCGGGCTCAGGTACTACTCCACCATGTACAACTTCTGCGGCACGGCCAGCCCCCTGGCGTCGTACGTCCTCAACGTCCGCGTCGCCGGCCGCATGTACGACCGCGAGGCGGCGCGGCAGGGGAAGGGGGTCACGTGCATTGGCGTCCGGTGCTACAGGGAGTCCTTCTTGGTCATCACGGCGGTCACCGTTGCCGCCGCGGTGGTGACGCTGGCGCTCGCATGGAGGACTCGCGAGTTCTACGCGGGAGACATCTACGCCAAGTTCAAGGCGGGAACAACTTGTGGTAGTAGTGGTGGTGCTAATGCCATTGCTGGTGGAGACAAGGTAGAACTGGAAGTAGAACCCAAGGAATAGTTGAACAAGTTATTATTAGAATTCGAAATATGATACTGTATGATCCAAATCCAATCGATGCGTAGTCGATACTCTACTGCAAATCTGCCACTGTGCAGAAAGATATGAATCCTTACCTCCAAGTTCAAATCTTTTCTTTTTTGGCTTCACAAACGCGTGCAACACCTAACTCGCGATTTAAGATTTGAGTTGAATTCTTCCGGTGGTTTCAAGCGGAAGAGCTAATGCTTTAGGTTTTGATGGCAGTCCGGCAGTCCCAACACCAAGCTCAATGAACTTCTGAATGATTTCATTTGGGTTTAACGGGGCAAGAAATTTTGCTAGTTCAAATTCTCTGATTTTCGAGTAGAAAAGGCGTGTTTCTGAATAAGACGGCTAGACGCTAAAACCGCACTTTGAAAGTAGGTCAACGAGTGCATGCATACATAAAGTCAGTAATCATAATGTTCTCCTCCTCACGAAAGGAAAAGGTAGCCCTTTTCTCCGTGTCCTGCCATGTGTAACTCCGCCCTTTCGTGGTGATGGCTCAATGTCAGCTGTCATCACATTCATATAGAATGATGATTTTTTGTACGATTTCATTTGAATCTTGGTGCTTGAACTGTTGGACATGGCCCATGCACAGTGAAAATTTCCACTTGTTTTTAGCTCCACCATGTTGTTCATGCATCTCTACAACAGAAGGTCCTCATCGGTTTTTTTTTTTCTGTTCAGAGCCAACAGTGTGAGATGAGCAGCTCATTATTTGAGTAAAGAATTGAGGAATCTGAACTCTAAGATCTAAAATTGAGACAAAACTTTGAGGTGAGTTAGAGTTATAGATTTAGTTGGAAGTTTGGAATTGGATGTAGAATTTGAGTTTCTTTGCTTGTAAACAAAAATAAAGTTTGAGGCTTTGTTTGGCAGGTGTTCCTCTCACTCCAGCTTCATGCTACAATGCCGGAGCCAGAGGAGCTACAAAATATGGTTTCTTTGGGCTCCTAGTTCATTTTTGCTAGAAGGGAGAGAAACAGCTCTTGTGAATAGTGCAGCTCAGGAGGAGCTGGCTCTGCCAAATAGCCAAGTATTTCAGTTTAGAATCTTGGATCCATAGTTGAATGTTTGAAAATTTGAGTATAATCTCATAACTACGTTCAAAGTTAAAAAAATTGACTTAAGTTTTGCTAGTTGAAAAGGCTTGTTTCTTCATAGGATTAAGGGATGCTTAACACCTAGGTGTTGTTTGGTTCGGATATTTTTGCCTGTCATCCATTAACGACGTGAACTGATCGATAGCATCATCTCGTATTTGGTTAGGGCAACCCGTAGCCATTAGCAGCGACATCCGATACGGCCCTATAGAACTTCGATAGCGCTCCAGAACCAACATCCGTTCCCTTCCCATCCACTCGATTGCCCCTACGCGAGGCGTCGCGATTCTCTCGCGGGCTCCCTCTGCTCATCCGCACCTCTCTCGCCCACGAGTCATCGCGATTCCTTCATGGCTCCGGTGTCTCCGTTGCCACCGCTCCTCAGTCCGTGTCGATGATGTTGTTGCTCCTTTCCTCTTCGACTACCTGATGATTACATGAGCTAACCAAACAAATTTCATTGTCCCTTAAACTGCAACGAACAGGTCGCAGCGCTATCTGATTACATTGGAGTTTCTGTTTCCAGGCATAAAGCAAACATCCACCACGTTTACATACAACATAATTGATGCATATCCCGCAAATAGTTTTAATAGATCTATTCACTCTCTACCCGTACCTAATGTGAACCATCATGTATACTCTCTTTCATCCGGGAAAAGACACGATTCTCTAACATAGTACTAAGCTAAAGCATCTTAAGTCTGAGAAAACTAGAATTGCATTATTTATCGTTATCTATCTCTAGTCTTCTTCCTTTGGTGATGCTACGGTGGTCAACTGGTCAGACAACGCCCCCATAGAATCATATCATCGTATCATATCAAATCTTTAGTTTTTCATCCAGCGTACTGTTCTACTGTTTAAAGTTACTGTTTCACTGTTTCCCAACTCACGCGCGAGCATTCGATTGGTATCCAGCAGCAGGCAGGTGCGCACCCATTGCTATCCCCAGAGGCTTCTTGGACCTAGACCTCAACCCTATCTTATTCACAAACGCTGTCGTCTCTAGAGACCGCAGCTCCGCATGGGCGCCGTAGCTCCGCTTTCGACTCCGCCGCCGCCTGCGACCCCAACTTCCTCACCTCTGTCTTCCTCTCCCGAACTAAAGGCGCTTCCTCTCCCCTGGTGGCAGCGCGGGTGGATGCGGCACCTGGCCCTCCATTTGGTTGCGCGGACGAGTCACATTGTCATCTCTTCCTTTCCCTTGGTGGCTACGGGGGCAGATGCGGCGGCGGCGGCTGCCTGGGTCGGTGGGCCTTGCCGGCGACTACCCGCGCGGATCAGGACGGAGACGTGGTCACAGCGATGGCACTCGGGACGCGGGAGGGACCAGTGTGGAAGCGACAGTGAGATGTCGCCCTCATCCTCAACTCCTCCGCCAAGCATGGGATCCGACAGTTCTACCTCGCTGCCGTCCTCGAATACCTCACCGTCGTCCTTGAATCAAATCTTTAGTTTTTCATCTAGCGCATACTGTTCCACTGTGTCAAAGTTACTGTTTCATTGTTTCCCAACTCATGCGCGGGCGTCCGATTACCAGTCCCTCCCGCGCGGGCAGGTGCGCACACATTGCTATCTCCAGAGGCTTCTTGGACCCTGACCTCAACCCTATCTTCTTGACGTCCGCTGTCGTCTCCAGAGACCACAGCTCCACATGGGCGCCGCAGCTCTGCCTTCGACTCCACCAACGCCTGCGACCCCCGCTTTCTCACCTCTATCTTCCTCTCCCCAACTGACGGCGCTTCCTCTCCCATGGTGGTAGCGCGGGTGAATGCGGCGCCTGGCCCTCCATCTGGCTACGTGGATGAGTCACGTTGTCTTCTCTTCCTTCCCCCTGGCGGCTACGGGGGCAGATGTGGCGGCCGAACCTGCCGGTGCCTGCGCTGGCTGATGCGGTGGCGACAGCTGCCCGGATTGATGGGCCTTGCCGGCGGCTGCCCTTGCGGATCAGGACTGAGAGGTGGCCACAGCGATGACACTTGGGGCGCAGACGGGACCGGTGTGGAAGCGACGACCAGATGTCGCCCTCATCCTCATCTCCTCCGCCAAGCATGGGGATCCAGCAGTTCTACCTCACCGCCGTCCTCGAATTCCTCATCGTCATACTCAGATTCAAATCTTTAGTTTTCCATCCAGCATTACTGTTCCACTGTTCAAAGTACTATTCCACTGCTTCCCAACTCACGTGTGGGCGTCCTATTGGTATCCAGCAGCAGGCAGGTGCGCACGCATTGCTATCTCCAGAGGCTTCTTGGACCCAGACCTCAACCCTATCTTCTTCACGGCCGTTGTCGTCTCCAGAGACCGCAGCTCCGCCTTCGACTCTACCGCCGCCTGCGACCCCCGCTTCCTCACCTCTGTCTTCCTCTCCCCAACTAACGGCGCTTCCTCTCCCCCGGTGGCAGCGCAGGTGGATCTGGCGCCTGGTCCTCCATGTGGCTGCGCGGACGAGTCGTGTTGTCTTCTCTTCCTTCCCCCTGGTGGCTACGGGGGCAGATGCGGCGCCCGGACCTGCCGGCGCCTGCGCTGGCTGATGCGGCGGCGGCAGCTGCCCGGGTCGGTGAGCCTTGCCGGCGGCTGGCCGCGCAGATCAGGACCAAGAGGTGGCCACAGTGACAGCACTTGGGGCGCGGGCGGGACCGGTGTGGAAGCGACGGCCAGATGTCGCCCTCATCCTCATCTCCTCCACCAAGCTTGGGGATCCAGTAGTTCTACCTCGCTGCCGTCCTCGAATACCTCACCGTCGTCCTCAAATACCTCGCCGACCTCCTGACACTAAGGTTTGTGTCCCCTCCTTCTCGATCTGGTTCTTGGGTCTTACTGCTCTTTTACTGCATACAGGATCCACGCAGTGAGAAACATGTTTTCGGGTTCTCGGTAGGTTACTCAGTGTCCATGTCTGTTAGGCCCTTCATTCTATTGGCAAGCTGTATTGTATTTCTATTGCATTTTGTTGTTACGCAGCCTCGGTTTTCTTTTAACGCGCGATGTGTATTCATATGCTATATTTCCAGGTTCGCGGTGTCTACGTTTGGGTTGCTTCTATTGGTTTCAGAGGATCAGCTGCTGTTTTTTAAAATTATCGGTGCATAACTTTGCCGCTGCTTCTGACGGTGCATATCGTGGCTATTAGGGTGTAAGTTCGTGGTGCTGCAACCGTTGCTTACTGAATTGTAACAGAGCGGTGGTTTAGCTGCGTGGCCCTGTGTTAGTGCTGTGCATTTATGCTGCCAGTACAAAGTGTGCTCCTACCTCAGATGCATGTTTATGTGTCAGATTATTGCCCTGTTTGTTTGGCTGATAAGCCATGGCTGAAAGTATTGTTCACTGATTTATTATAAGAGAAAAATATTTTTCGTTGACTGAAAAAGTACGACTTATAAGCCAAGCGAACAGGGCGTATGTTTGCATCCTTATGTTTGGACAGAGAACTGATGCCGCAGCTATAGCTTTGCTTGCTATATTTGTAGCGTCTTCTTAACCATACACATGTTCGCGTCTTTATTTTGTTTACAGCTTTGGCTTTTTACACAGAATTAGTGCCTTAGCTTTTACTTTCTCCTTGCATTTTTTTGGTCCAATAAAGTTTTTTTTTTTTACCTTCAGTTCTACTAATTTGATGTATTTGTGCTTTCTTTGTCACGCTAGCTCCTTCTAAGTTTGTGATCAGTCTGGTTGATCTCACAGGAGTTTTACTGGTCTCGAATGATTAATATATGTGCTACGTTTCATACTATCCCTGTCGTTACACAGGATCTTCGGTTTGCCTTGCTCCTCGGGTAATCTGCCTATGCTCTAGCCTCTCTTTCTATTTTTTTTATACCTTCGGTTCTCCTAATTTGGTGTATTTGTGGTTTTTAGTCACGCCAGCTCTTGCTACATCTGTTCCGTGTGGTTGATCTCAAAGGAGTTCTACTGATTCCGAAGGATTACTCTCTGTGCTACGCTTCATAGTATCCCGGTCATTACACAGGATTCTCTATTTGCCCTGCTACTCAGGTAATCTGCCTATGCTCTAACCTTTCTTTTTGTTTTTGTTTTCTGCGTACCTGTTGCCTATTGTATAAGACTCCATCTTCCTCGGGTTATTTTTTTTCACTCTCCTAGGTACTACTCCCACCGTCCCATAAAAAAGTTATTGTCGCTCCCCAAGAAATCAACTATCTTTAACTTTGACTAAATATATATAACAAAATATTAATATTTATAGTACACAATTAGTATCATTGGATAGATCTTTGAATATATTTTCATAACAAACTTATTTAGAGATACAAATGTTGTCAATATTTTATACAAATTTAGTCAAACTTAAGAAAGTTTGATCAGCACGAGTCCTATAGCGACTCTTTTTATGGGACGGAGGAAGTAATTGTTAACAAAACAGAAAGAACATTCTCTCAGGCCAAAGTTGAAAGTTACGGTCATAGAAGTACATATTCTCCTTTCATGCTAATTTTGGTTCTAATTGGCACAATGGTATAATGCTGCCTGTAGCTGCAGACAAGTGTCCGGGCTACAAAGTGCAAGGGACTTTTCAGATTATTCTGGTATGTTTTTACACCTTCCAATTTATTTTGTGCCTATCCTGAAGTAGCTCTTTTACTTCCAATTAATTGATTGGATTGTGAGTGCCATGTCAATATTCTAAAAAGAACAGCTCTTCTGTGACCATGGTTTCTGCACATTTTTAACGCTGACCAAATAGCTAGCAGTAAGAAAATTTCATGGTAAACTTTTGCAGGCTGGGATGAAAAGAGAGGTGACTAAAATATATCAGTTATCAGGTCTAGTTGTTCTGCAGCTGACACAACTAGATGCAGATAGACCCCTCCAAGGTTTGGGCCATTGATAGATGCACTAATGATAAGCGTATGCTGTTGTTCCCAACATTTTCAGCCTTCCATTGGGTCATGCTTATGTTGAACTAGCAAATATGCTCGTACGTTGCAATAGGAGAAAAAAACTACTAGACATTAATGCGAAATGGTAAGTTAATGCTGACAATAAATAACAATATCCTATTAAACCTGTATCGAATTAAAATACACATTGGTATATTTTTTCATCCGTTGCCAAGCGCATAATTATTTAGATGTAAATATATCACAACTTTGTAACTTTTTTCATACTACACATGTGTTTCTCTGAGTCAATATTGACATTTATAGCTTTTTTGACCCATCGTACCAACCTCCGTAAATTTTTTTGTCAATGTGTTAGGATTGGTCTGTCCGCCAATGATTATGATGAGAGATCTCTCTTGATTTTTCACATGGCAGCCCTTGTCAGGAATTACATAAATATATTTGTTTAGATTTCATTAGGCCATAATCTGCCCAAGATTCCGGTTCATGAAACAATTAATTGTGCCATTGACTAATCCATATTTTAATAAAAATAAGTTTTGTTTCTTATCAAAACTACATCAGATGGTATAAGGTATAATCTTTCTCCTCAAAACTTAATGCGCAAACAAACATAATAAGTGCTGAAAAGTAGGGGTTATGCTTCGTGCTTGCCTTGGGCAGGAACCGGACAACGGAAAGTTAGTGAAGGCTTCTTATCAAAACTAAACAGATGGTGTAATCTTTCTCCTCAAAACTTTATGTGCAAACAAACATATTAAGTGCTAAGAAGTAGGGATTGTGCACGGAGGCTTGCCTTTGGCAGGAACCGGACAACGAAAAGTTAGTGAAGGCTTTGGGAACACCGACGATGAGGGCATCCTCCTCATACTCCTCGGCCACCTCCGCATATTCCAAGTCTGCCTCTGGCACGTTCTCGATCATCGCCGAACATATATGCATACAATGTATGCAAGAATGATTTAACACGCCTATAGACAAAAGCATAACCTAACAAGTTCATATCATCTATGGATAGATCATATTTTTATGAAGCTAACAAAACTGGTATGACATTTTCTTATTTTTCTATGATTTTTGGTGAATTTTGCAAGATCTTTGTTTTTATAGAAAAGAGAAAAACGAAGGAAAAGGAAAAATGCTTGCAAGGGTTTGGTCCAGCTCACAAAGAAGCCGGCCCAACTATACGGATTTGGCCCAGGTAAAAAAAAAAGAAACCCACCAGAAGAGGCCCACTCGGATTTACACATTTTACATCAGGAACCCCGATCTATTTCAAAAACTATTAAGGTCCTCGTACCTTTTTTTTTCTCTCTGGCATCTTTATATCTGGAACCTCATATTTCTTTCTATTATGTTCGCCACTCCTAATCTCGGTTTGACTGACGGACAGTTGGGATACGGGTGAGCACAGGAGACCGAGCGGTGATTGGACAGGGCTGGAAAAAAATATGCAAGAAATTTCGCATCTTTAATATTAGGTATAGATATAGATTTCAGATTACGTATATGCATGTTCTTATTTATGGAGCCATCGAATTCAAAACAAAAAAATTGCTCCTTAGACTTTGTGTTTATATGTTTATTAAAATTTTTTATTTGCATGTTCTAATTTATTTAACGAACTTCTTCTGCTCTGCTCTGTTCTGCATACTACAGTAGAAGTGTAGACCAGAACCGTGTCAAATTGTCAATGGTAAAGCTACCAAATTCTCAATCCAACATCAACCATCGGTGTCAATCAAACAACCTAAATGCCAAGCAAAAAATCCAATCTTTAGGCTTTAGCCAGCTCCCAGTCGAAAGACTCGAAACCCGAACTACCACTGTCACTGTGGATTCAGTCTGCAGTTAACTAGTGTGTGTCGCGTAGCTTGCTTTGATCATCTGACACCTCCAATCTCCATCCATATCAGTCGCTCAACTCGAAGTGTCACGGGCGTCGCGTGCGTCCACCTTGGCCTGCTCCTTGGACACGGACTCCGCCGCCGCCGCCGCCGAGGCATCCTCGTCCTCTCCGACGCGGACGCGGTTGCCACTCGCTCCCGTGCCAGTGGCCCCCTCCTTGAACCTCGCGTAGATGTCCCCCGCGTAGAACGCCCGCGTCCTCCACGCCAGCGCAAGCGCGACCGCCGCGGCGGCCACGGTGACCGCCGCGACGACGAGGAACGACTCCCTGTAGCAGCGCTTGCCGACGCACGTGACGCCGCCGCTCGCCTTCCCGGGCACGACGACGGCGCCCTGGCGCGCGGCCTCCCGGTCGTACATCCGGCCGGCGACGCGGACGTTGAGGATGTAGGACCCCACGGGGCTGGCCACGTTGCCGACGTTGTAGAGCGTGGAGTAGTACCTGAGCCCGAACAGCTCGGAGATGATGGCCAGGATCATCGGGTACGCGGCGCCGAAGCAGAACCCGACCAGCACCGACGCCGCGTACAGCGACCCGGGCACGCCGAACGCGATGAGCAGGTGGCCCGGGACCGTGAGCAGCAGCACGCCGGCCACCAGCAGCGGCCGCGGGATGCGGTGCCGGGACAGCAGCGCCTCCGAGGCGAACCCCGCGGTGACGCGGCCCAGGTAGTTCCAGATGCTGATGAGGGAGACGAAGGTGGCCACGCTCCGCTGCGGGTAACCCAGCGACTCCCCGATCTGGCCCATGTTGTCGATCGCCGTCAGCGTGCCGCCCACCCCGAACACCGTCGCCGTGAACAGCAGCAGCATGTCCACGCTCACCAACGCCTGCAGGATCGTGTAGTCCTCGCCGCGCGGCGGCGGCCGAAGCGAAAGCAGCAACCTTTGGCCCGCCGTCGTCGCTGGTGGTGGTACTGGTGCTGCAGGTGGCTGTTTCGTGGCCGCGGGCAGAGCCGGCGTCGCTGGAGCTTGCGCTTGGGCTTCAGCTGGCGCGTTGGTGACGTTGGACTTGAACAGCGCGGCCTCCTCGCGCAGGACGATTCCGAGCGGAAGCAGCAGCATGAGGAACACGACGGCGGCGCTGACGGCGTACTCTGCCCGCGTGAACCGGAACCGCTTCTGGAGGACGATGGCGACAAGGAGGTAGGCGGCGAGCGCGAGCGACACGTAGAGGAAGGCGCAGAAGGCGCGGTACTCCCGGCGCGCCGCGGCGGGCGGGCGCGGCGCGCGTATGATCCGGATGGTGGCGAGGAAGGCGACGGAGACGGCGGCGGGGAGCCATCCGACGAGGAGGATGAGCGGCCTGGTGTCGCCGCCTCCGGGGCCGTAGAAGGCGAGGTAGAGCTGGGTGAAGATGGCGCCGCTGAGGCCGACGAAGCCCTTAAGGAGGCCGAGCATGACGCCGCGGCTCTCGGGGAAGTTCTTGACGCAGGTGACGAGCGCGCCGGTGTTGGCGAACGCCTGGGAGTTGGCGCCGACGGCGATGTAGAGGCAGACGAGCCAGAGCGGCGGGGTCCGGTGGCCGGCGCGGCCCGTGACGGAGAGGTAGAGCATGAGGTATCCGCCGAGGTTCATGGCGGCGCCGATGGCGAGGACGAGCCACGGCGGGGCGAGCTCGGCGACGAGGCCCGCGTGGATGCCGACGTTGGCGCCCACGTCCTTGAAGAAGCCCACGGTGTTGAGCTGCTCCTGCGTGTACCCCAGCGTCGACTTGATGTCCTTGGAGTAGATGGCGAAGATGTAGGTGGCGCCCGCCGCCGACATGATGAGGAAGGAGCCGTACGCCATGAACCACCGCCCCCGCACCACCTGCGCCGCGAACGCCGCCATGATGAGTGGGCGATGGGGATGGGGATGGGGATGGAGATGGGAGTGGGGTGGAGTGGCCCCGCTCTCGCTCTGTCTCGTTTTGCTTTGGGGGCCGGGCCGAGCTGCCTGCCGATATGGGCCGTGGGCGTTAGTGGTGGTAACGCGTATTGGTTGGCGAGATCGCACCTGCACGAAAACAAAGGCTGCTACTGATAACTGGGTAATTGGGTACAACTGTACATGGTTTGACTGATGACAGCAACAGCAGCCAACATATCAATACTCCATATAACAGTAGGTTCGGTTTGTCTGTAGTTTGCTCAATGAGCGAATTCATTATTCATTATTCATCATTCATTATTCATCATCGAAGCAAATGGAATCCACTGTCAAGCAGCAAGGCATATATATCCAATTCGCCCACCTGACAAGATGCTGGGCCGAATAGTTTGTACGGGCCGGGCCCCAAGGAAGATGGGGATCCGTCACCACAGTGCAGGCAACAGGTTGTCAAAAATCGTTGAATTGGAGGCCTTTTAGGTACGGGGTGGCTAGTGCGCGGATATCCGGCCGGCCCGCGCTTGCACGCCGCGCCCGCTAGGATTCTCACGTTGCACCTCGATTCCAACAAAACAAAATCTCTGCCAGCGGACGCAGACCGAGAGATTGAAAGGGCGAGAATCGGGAGAGCACAGGCAGTGCGAGAATGGTGGATGATTCTGTGGGCTGCTATATCATCCACCAAATCACCTGTACGTACAGTATATTGATCCAATATATACATATGCACTTTGTTCGTTTGCAGCTCGTTGATTCTACTCACTTTGAAGTTGTTGCTGCTGGTACGTGGATCTTCTATGTTGCTGGTGAATAGCCAATGGGGAGGATCTTGGTCAACGGCGAGAGGTGGCTGCGAGGGGGTTGTTACATTCATAAAAAAAAACGAATGCAATTCAATGTCAAACCATCTTAAATTTGACTAGACGTACAAAGAATTGTATCGAACATGTACAACTTTAAATAGATATATTATAAAGAATATATTTTGTGACAAATCTAATCATATCTATATTTAATATGATAAATACTAATATTTTTACATAAAGCTGATTAGATTTTATATCGTTTGACTGCTACAGTTCTTTTTTAATAATGGAAGATCATCTAGTTTCACTCCTACAAGGAAGGGATCAGACCAAAGTTTAAGGGAAATCAGTCTCATACACTAATTAAACTTTAGGGGACGTTTGGATCCTTTTATTTGGAGGAATTGAAATGCACTTAATAAATTAGACTATTTGGCTTGGAATTTGACATTCCACCACTTTTCAAAGTTTCCATATAAGTCTATCTCAAATTCATAGGGTGGAAGATGAAAACTGTTTCTATAGATCACTATTCTATGTTTCTACTTCGCAACTTATAACACGCTCTTTAATTTGCTCCCCTATGGTAGAAATGCAACACATAAATATCTCTCTCGTATATCCAACAATAATATACAAATATAATCTATATACAATCATATTAGCTTAATTAATATGGGTCTAAATTATGATTATTAAAATAAATTCAATTTTCAAGGATCCAAACAGGGCCTTAGGTTTTTTTTTTTGAAAGTAAGCCTTAGGGTATTTTGTAAGCCTAAAAATATAAGCTCATAGCCATCGATCTATGAGAGATGAAGAAAACAATTGCCCTAGACTCCAACGTATCTCAATTGTATTTATGGGATAATCGGAGCAGATACGAAGGAGAGGAAGGACCAACCTACGCCGCTAGCCCCATGCTGTGTGCAGGTCCACAAACATGCACGTGACGCACAAATAATTGTCCTAGCTAGGGCCACAAAAAAATATCGAGAATTGATAGGGGTCTCTGTCTCTTGTGCACACCACTACTAATAAGTCCACGTGACAGTATACGAAGAAGTTTTTTTCTATAAAAGAAAAGAAACATGTACGAATACACTAATAAGAAGAAGACAAAAGAGAAGAAGACATACGTGCGAGGGTTTGTGTATACCACACCCACACACATACGTGCGACTGTGCGAGGGCCATGGCTGGCTGCCTCAGCTCTAACAGCTAGCAGCCTTGGTGCTACACACACACATCATCATTTGTAGTCACCGGCCGGCCTACCACGACCTTGCACATCACTAGGCGTACGAAGTCTTCTTCTTCCGCCTTTCCAACTTTAAGATGCATGACACACGACATGGATCGAATGGTATCAACCATGAAGAAATAAAATCAAGATAGCATCGTAGCAGTGTTTGATAGCTACTAGATCGATGCATGGCGGTGCTCCAATTAATCCATATATATGCTTCCTCCATCAAGGAGTGAAAAAGATGAGGTACACAGAAAATAAGAAGATAAGATGGATGATTGAGAGAGATAGAGATGATTGGGAAAAGAAAAACACACATTGAGAAGTGAAACAATAACTAATTTAGGACAAACAGTGGAGAAGTATAGAATGACAACCGTTATGGGACGAATGGAGTATATAAGTACACACTCCGTTTCAAATCAACAGCCATTCTAGCTGTAGATATACGAATCTCAATAAATATTCGTTCACATTTCATAACTAGAATAACAAGTATTTTAAGATAGAGGGTGTATATAACAAACACTCACCACTGATATATGACTCATCACACGCATGCCCACACAACCACATGCGCACACGCACCTAGACACGCACGTCTTTCCATATAAATCTAGTTAAATTTTAGATTATTTGATCTAGCACTGATTTAAAATTAGTGACGTCCTATTTGCAGCGTTGGCGCACACAGACAGCCTATCTATATAAATTTAGTTAAATTTTAGATTATTTGGTCTAGCACTATTTTAGAATTGATGACGGGCCTGTCTCTGGTGGACCCAGGTAACGCGCTTCGCGCGCACGCCGTAGCGCTTCGTTCCGCACATGATCAGGACGGAAAGGAAAAAATTAGGATTTCCTTAATTGGAGTGTGCCTTCAGCGACCTTCTTAATATGCATGGCCGTGCATTAGCTAAGTCTTTTAAAATGATAACGTCTAGAATCTTTCTCGGATGGAAGGAGTATACGTACATGGAAGTATGGAACGGACAAACCAAAAACGGGTCGCCCTTAAAGGCTCCGTTCGGCTGTTTGTAAAGCTGCTTGTGCTGATCTATACGGCTGATTTATTGAGAGAGAAAAATATTGTGACATGACTTATAAGCCGAACACTCCGAGAGGCAGGCAATATAATGGACTCGCATTTATTACCCAATATTCCCATCTGCGCCGGCCACATAAATAATGCTTACATGGTCGTCCTCATGCATATATGCATGGTCGTCGATGGTGGCCGGATCTGCGCCCACCGGGGCGGCAGCAGCCAGCGGTCGGACCAGCGTAGCCTGCGGCGGTGGCCGAGCGGAGCAAGACTTCCTCAGCGGCGGCAACCCTATGGACAACAGCGACCTGAGCACCGGTGAAGATCTCAGCGAGGAGGAGGCGGATCAAGTGGAGGCGGATCCCATCGGCAGCGGCAGCCCTAGGGGTGGCGAAGGCCTAGGAGTCCGGGAAGAAGAGGATACCCTTGGCGAAGCAGAAGTGGATCCTGTCGGCTCGCGTCTGATCGGCTAGTTTTGACTGGACGACGACGGATGAAGGTGGGCTTACTGGTGGCACGTGGAGTCATCTCAGTTGAAGCGGATGAAGATGGCACCAATGGAGGTCTGCAGCGATGGCGCACTAGGGGCGATGGCGACTTTCACTCGTTGAGAATCTGGCTGTCTCAGGAGAGGATGTTGGGAAGCAGGGATGTGCCGAGGTCATAGTTTTTTCTTTTTTGGTTATGTATTCTCCTCTTTGTTGAGGTGTGAGTTTAAGTGCTATTGTATCATTTTGACCGTCCTTCGTGGATATTGAGGCCGGATTAATGAATCTATCTAAAAAAATGGTAATCCTTGTTGGTACATGGCCAGTTGGCCTCAAGGGAAGCTGTGATTTTCCTTGGCTACCCTTAACCGCTAGGTAGGTAATCGTTATTTTGAGGACCAGCTTTCAAGGAAATGCATGCTGACAAAAAAAATCGATTGTCATTATCAATAAATTTTGTAGATTAATCACTAAACTCAATTCTTACATAATTATACTACTTTTCTTGTATAAATGCCTACAGCTTTCAACTGATATGGCTCCATTCAATGAAATCCAAACAATCCAAATATCACTTTACTATTATCAATCGATGGTTGGGATGATGAGTCATGTTGCTATTGGAAGAAAAAACTCATACGACTCTAAAATAACATTTTATTTGGTAGTCAGTCCCATTAATTTCCCCAGATATTAAGCTTTTTTTTAAAAAAAAAGGGGCAACCTTTCTTCAAGGGGCCATGAACCTCTTTTGTGATTTATTATGGCTTAGCCCATGACCAGCAGCGGGATCCAGAAAAAATTTTAGGGGGGACTAAACAACACATACCTTCGATTGCTGCTCGATCTTAAGTCTTAGCCTCACCTACACTATAGAACTTTGCCTAAAAATTAATGAAGGCTCCAAAAGAGTTCCTGAAAGCATCTAGGCCCCTAGTTGGATTTCGGTGATTAATGTCAATACAAGATTACTATGACTAACGTGTGTTTTGCAGAGGCAACTAAGTTAGGTCATGGTAATGGAGATCGATTGGGCAATCGAGGTTGTCATGCCCCTACGATGGAAATCATTTCGGTTTTCAAAGGATGGACGACAAGGTTAAGGATAAATAGTTCTAAGTGTCGATTGGAGTTGGAGAGACACTTAGAGTAGTTTAGGACTTTATTTTTCCTTTGGCCGTACTATGAAGGGGGGTATGAACGGGTAGCTTGACCTAGTTGAGTCTAGTAAGTTAAGTGTGGTGCACACTTGTTTAAACTAGCTCTAGGTAGCTCCTATGAATGCCTAAGATCCTTTGGAGCAAACTTCATTCACATATGTTCGAAAGTTGGAAGTGAATGGAGGGTCAAACACTGACCGGACGCTGGCCGCAGGGTCCGGTCAGTTCATTTGACTGAGGTGATTAAGTCTGGTGTGACCGGACGCTGGAAGGTCGTGTGACCGGACGCTGAGGGCTAGCGTCCGGTCGACTCCAGTAAGGGTCCAGACTTGGGAAAGAGTGACCGGACGCGTCCGGTCAGTGGTGACCGAACCCTGAGTATCTAGCGTCCGGTCGTTTACAGTAAGCATCCAAGAGCGACCGGACGTGTCTGGTCGGTACTGACCGGACCCTGACAGCGTCTGGTCATCATTTGAAAACTGTTCGCGGGTTGAACTGACCGGAGCGTCCGGTCAAAACGATCGGAGCGTCCGGTCATCCTGCAGAAGCTCATAACGGTTCGTTTTTCAGGCTGCCTTATAAATAGAGGCTCCACTTGTGAGTGGAGTAACTTTTGCTCATTCCAACAGCTGAGAAACACGTTTGTGAGTGCCAAGAAGAGCAAGGTCCTAGTGAGGTGTTTGTGATTTGAGAATCCAAGAGAGTAGCCTCACTAGCAAATCAAGAGTAGCAAAGTGTGCATCCATCTTCTCATTAGGCTTCGCGTGGTCAAGTGAGAGTTCGTGCTTGTTACTCTTGGTGATCGCCATCACCTAGACGGCTTGGTGGTGATCGGGAGTTTGGTATTCACCCGGCGGAGCTTGTGGGTGACCCAACTCAAGTTGTGAGCGGCTTTGGGTGATTCGCCACGACGGAGTGTCGAAGAATCAACCCGTAGAAAGCACTTGATCCTTGCGCGGATCAAGGGGGAGCTACACCCTTGCGTGGGTGCTCCAACAAGGACTAGTGGGGAGTGGCGACTCTCCGATACCTCGGCAAAACATCGCCGCGTTCCTTTCTCTCTCTATTTACTTTAAGCACTTACTTTGAGTATTTAATTTGTGCAATTCAATACTTGTTTTACATCCATAGAATTGCTTGCGAGAGTAAGTTTGGAACTTAGGTTGCGAGGTTGTTGTGCATTAGTTTGATATAAACACTTTTCTAGGCACAAGGGGTTAATTGGGCTATCCGTAGAATTTGATTATTGCAAGAGAATTTAGAATTAGCTCAATTCACCCCCCCCTCTTGGGCATCTTGATCCTTTCAATTGGTATCAAAGCCTCGTGCTCACGTGCTTAATCGCTTAGAGCAAGATGTCTCATGGGGATGGACCTCCTCCTATCTTTGAGGGAGATGATTTTCCATATTGTAAAATCCGCATGGAAGCGTACTTAGAAGCTCTAGATGTTGGAATACTTAGAGCCGCCTCTCAAGGGTTCCCAATACCTAGGAATGTTGCACAACTTCAAGGCGATGAAGTGAATTATGAAAAATGGAATGTAAAGGCTCGCAACACCATCTTTAGAGGCCTTTGCAAAGATGTGTTCAATCGTGTAAGGAACCACAAAAACACCCATGCACTATGGTCGGACATTTGTGCGCTCCATGAGGGAACCAAAAGTGAGCGTGAGGAACGCTATTATCTTGTGATTAAAAAGCTAAATTCCTTTGAGATGTTTCCCAAAGAAAGTGCTAATGAGATGTATTCTTGATTAAATGTTCTTGTAGAGGAAGTCAATGGGCTTGGACTTACTCAAATGTCACCATCCGACGTTGTGAGAAAAATCTTGAGTGTCCTCCCCATTGACAAATATGGGCATATTGTGATCGTGCTACATCAAGGTGATCTTTCCGCCGCTACACCGACACAAATCTTGGGAAAGATAAATGCTCATGAGATGTACATGCACATCACACCACAAGATGGCTCATCCTCTACAAAGAAGAAAGAGAAGGACTTAACATTCAAAACTAGCCAAGACAAGGGCAAAGCAAGACTTGAGTATGAGAGCTCAAGTGATGAAGATGATGAAGAAAGCCTTGCCCTCATGGTGAAGAAGACCACCAAGATGCTAAAAAGGCTAAACAAGAGTGGCATCAAGTTTGACGGCAAGAAGAAGAAGTTCTTCACAAGCTCAAGAAGAAAGCCAATCTCCGAGATGGATTGCTACAATTGTGGTGAACTTGGCCATCTAGCTCATCAATGCACAAAGCCCAAGAAAGACAAGTTCAAGAACAAGGGCAAGAAAGATGATTCAAGTGATGAAGATGAAAAGAAAAAAGAACAAGCCATACAAGAAGAGAGATGGCAAAAAGAGGGACTTCTACAAGAAGAAGAAGAGTGGCAAGGCCTACATTGTCGGTGATTGGCTCACGGACATTGATTCATCAAGTGGATCATCCGATGATGATAGTGACGATGAAAAGGTGGCCGCCATTGCTATTGATCTTGCATCTTCACCGCCACCATCGCCATCATCCTCTACACACCTATGTCTTATGGCCAAAGGTGAACGTAAGGTAACTAAGAGTGATGATAGTAGTGATGATGAACATGCTAGTGATGATGATAGTGATAGCGATGATGATGACTCACCTACATATGATGATCTTGTCAAAATATTAAGAAAATATACTAAGATCATTAGAAAGAGTAGAGCTACAAATGAAAAACTTGATGCTAAAAATGACTCACTCTTAGCTAAGTGTGATACGTTAGAAAAGGCTAATGATGAGCTCAAAGAAACAAATGATTCTATATCATCCAAACTCAAGGAGCTCAAATCTTCTAAGAAAGAGCTTAAAGATAAAAATGATAAACTTGAGTGGGTGCACAATGAGCTTATCACTAGTCACAATAAGCTAAAAGATGAATATACAACTCTAAAGATCAATTATGATACCCTTACTATTGCACAAGAATTCTTACCAAATGAGCTACATGATGCTACTAACCATGTTGTTAAGATTGATATAGCTACCTCATGTGATGATTTAATTGATGAAAGCTTTGAGCATGGATCTAGTAGCAAGGGCAAGCAAGTGGTTGAGTGCAATGACTATGATGAGTATGTCAAGCTCAAGAGTGACAGTGAGAAGCTCATGAAAGATCTTGAAGAGATGAAAAGTCACAACACTATTGTGCTAGAAACTCTTGATCATGACAAAGAGGTGATCCTTGAGAATGAGAAGCTAAAAGAAGAAATCAAGAAACTCAAGGAGGAGAAGAACAATGATATTCTCAAGGAAGAGAACAAGAAGCTCAAGATGGAGAAAGAGCATCTCAAGGTGGGATTGAGCAAGTTTGCTAGAGGCAAGCATCTCCAAAGTGAGCTACTCATGAATACCGTCATGAAGATGGATAGAAGTGGCATTGGATATATGGCAAGTGTAGAGAAGAAGAAGGCTCAAGCTCAACACCAACAATCAAAGCCAAAGCCAAAGCCAAAGAGATGTTTTGAGTGTGGACAAGAAGGCCACTTTGCTCATGAGTGTCAAACTCCATCACCACAACCCTTGCCCAAGCATGCTAGACCCTTTGCTTTCAATGCTCACTACATGCTTAGAAAAGATTCGAGTGGAAAGACGAAAGTCATGTTCTTAGGTCCCCCAACAAGAGTAGGCCTAAGAAAATTTGGGTGGCTAAGTCACTTGTTGAGAAGGTGAAGGGCCCTCAACAAGCTTGGATTCCTAAAGCTTGAATCTCTTGTGTGTAGGTGAACTACAAGACCGGTGGAAGTCATTAGGTTATTGATAGTGGTTGCACTCAACATATGACCGGTGATCCTCGTATGTTCACCTCACTAGATGAAGAGGTAGATGGACAAGAGAAAATAACATTTGGAGATAATTCAAAGGGCAAGGTTAAAGGATTGGGCAAAGTGGCAATCTCAAATGATCATTCCATTTCCAATGTGCTCTATGTTGCTTCATTGAGCTTCAACTTGCTATCCGTTGGGCAATTGTGTGATCTTGGCTTTCAATGCTTATTCACCGAGAAGGAGGTTGTTGTATCCAAAGTAGATGACAATCAAGTGATATTCAATGGATTTAGATACAACAACTTATATCTAGTTGACTTCATCTCCGAAGATGCAAACTTGAAGACTTGCCTATTCACCAAAACAACACTTGGGTGGCTATGGCATAGAAGACTTGCTCATGTTGAGATGAGCTCACTCAAGAAGCTTATGAAGAATGATTTGGTGAGAGGGTTGAAAGATGTGAAGTTTGAGAAGGACAAGCTTTGTAGTGCATGTCAAGCCGGCAAGCAAGTTGCAAACACTCATCCAACCAAAGCTTTCATGTCAACCACAAGAGTGCTGGAACTCCTACACATGGATTTATTTGGACCAACAACATACAAGAGTTTGGGAGGAAATCTCTATTGCCTTGTGATTGTGGATGACTATTCAAGATATACGTGGGTGTTTTTCCTTCATGACAAATCCAAAGTTGCATCTTGTTTCAAGAAGTTTGCCAAGAGAGTTCAAAATGAATTTGAAGTGAAGCTCAAGAAGATAAGAAGTGACAATGGCAAAGAGTTTGACAACACAAACATATAAGCTTATTGTGATGAAGTTGGAATCAAACATGAAGTCTCCGCAACCTATACTCCTCAACAAAATGGTGTAGTTGAGAGGAAGAATCGGACTTTGATCACTCTTGCAAGGACAATGCTAGATGAGTACAACACCCCCGAAGCTCTATGGGCAGAAGCAATCAACACCGCATGTTATGCATCCAACCACCTATTTCTTCAAAAGTTCCTTATCAAGACACCGTATGAGTTGCTCAATGGGAAGAAGCCGGACGTCTCCTTCTTTAGGGTATTTGGTTGCAAGTGCTACATCTACAAGAAGCGGCAACACCTAGGGAAGTTTCAAAGACGTTGTGATATAGGTTTTCTTGTTGGCTACTCATTGAAGTCCAAAGCATATAGAGTATTCAATCATGCCATCGGTTTGGTTGAAGAAATATATGATGTGGAATTTGATGAATCTAACGGCTCTCAAGGAGCACATGAGAATCTTGATGATGTAGGTGATGAACCATTGAGGGAGGCTATGAAGAATATCCTGGTGGGAGACATCAAGCCAAAAGATGATGAAGATGATGTACAAGTCATTAACCAACCTTCTTCATCAAATGTACCACAAGATGGTGAAAAAGATAGGAGAGTAGAAAATGAAGATACTCATATCTCCCATGAGCAAATGGTGGTATAAGCACAAGATGTTGATGCTTCACAACCTCCTCCTCAAGTGGTCAATAGAAGAAATACACCTCTCCTACAAGATCATCCACAAGATCTCATCATAGGGAGTCCATCAAAGGGTGTAATGACTCAATCTCAAAAACTTACTTCATTTATCGCTCATCACTCTTTTGTCTCTTGCTATGAGCCTACCAAGGTAGAAGAAGCTCTTAAAGATCCGGATTGGATCAATGCCATGCATGAAGAGTTAAACAACTTCACTCGCAATGAAGTTTGGAATCTTGAAGAGCAACCAAAAGGTGCAAGAGTCATTGGAACAAAGTGGGTGTTCCGCAACAAGCAAGATGATCAAGGTGTTGTTGTGAGGAATAAGGCAAGACTAGTTGTAAAGAGATTCTCTCAAGTTGAAGGTTTAGATTTTGGAGAAACCTTTGCACCAGTTGCAAGACTAGAAGCCATCCGTATCCTTCTTGTATATGCATCACATCATGAAATGAAACTATATCAAATGGATGTGAAAAGTGCATTCTTAAATGGCTTTATTAATAAACTAGTCTATGTTGATCAACCTCCCGGGTTTGAAGACCCTAGATATCCTAATCATGTTTATAGGTTGTCCAAGGCACTATATGGGCTTAAACAAGCCCCAAGAGCTTGGTATGAGCGCCTTTGGGATTTTCTTATTGAGAAGGGCTTCACCATTGGGAAGGTCGACACCACACTATTCACCAAGAAGCTTGATGGACATATCTTCATTTGTCAAGTATATGTTGATGATATCATCTTTGGATCATCAAATGAAGACTCATGCAAAGAATTTGGTGAATTGATGTCTAAGGAGTTCGAGATATCAATGATTGGTGAGCTTACATTCTTTCTTGGTTTTCAAGTCAAGCAAATGAAAGAATGTATCTTCATCTCTCAAGAGAAATACACAAAAGATCTTCTCAAGAGATTCAAGATGGATGAATGTAAGCCAATCAAGACCCCAATGCCTACTAATGGACATCTTGACCTAGATGAGGGAGGTAACTCGGTTGATCAAATTCTCTACCGTTCTATAATTGGTAGCTTGTTATATTTAACCGCATCTAGGCCCGACATCATGTTTAGTGTGTGTATGTGTACTAGGTTTCAAGCTAGTCCTAAGGAAACACATTTAATTGCCGTAAAAAGAATCCTTAGGTATCTTAAGCACATGCCAAGCATTGGCCTTTGGTATCCCAAAGGAGCTTCATTTGAATTAATTGGCTATTCCGATTCAGATTACGCCGGATGCAAAGTTGATAGAAAGAGCACATCCGGAGGGTGCCATTTGCTTGGTAGATCACTTGTGTCTTGGTCCTCCAAGAAACAAAATAGTGTGGCTTTGTCCACCGCTGAAGCGGAATACATTGCCGCGGGTGCTTGTTGTGCACAAATATTATACATGAAACAAACTTTACTAGACTATGGAGTAGTTCTAGAGAAAGTACCTCTTTTGTATGACAATGAAAGTGCGGTAAAACTTGCAAATAATCCGGTTCAACACTCTCGCACCAAGCATATAGATATCCGCCATCACTTTCTAAGAGATCATGTAGCTAAAAATGATATATCACTAGAAGGTGTAAGATCCGAAGATCAATTAGCAGATATCTTCACTAAACCGCTAGATGAGGCTTCATTTTGTAGATTGCGGAATGAGCTCAATGTACTTGATTTTAGTAACTTCACTAAAAATTGAGCTTGTGTTGTCCCTTGCATTCATTGTAATATACAACACGTTTAATTTGTGGCAATGCATATAGGGCTTGTCTAACATGGTTAAGATAACCGCCGAAAAGCGTGTGAAGAAGCTTAACCTTGGATCAAACTTGACAAGCAACTAGATTTACTTACAAGTATTACATATGCATGAATGTTGTTTTGTCGTTTTGTTCCATTTGCCCTCTTGTTGCCTATTTTCTTAAAAAGAATTATAGCATAAGGCAAAATATTTTGAAAAATATGAGGGTTTAAGAGAGGTCACTCACATCAGTCCCAATTGGTGTTTATTTGGATCTTATTCAAGTTGGGACTTGATTGGGAACAGGCAGCGCGAAGGAAGGTTGAAGGTTTGCTGGAAAAGGAGCACCGGACGCTGCTGTCCAGCGTCCGGTCAGTTCACAGGAGGTGAACTGCTACTGAAGGAGTGACCGGACGCTGCGTCTGTGCGTCTGGTTAGGAAGGGTTCAGCGTCCGGTCGATCAAGGAAGGTCTAGCAGTACTGACCGGACCCTGCCTGCGTCCGGTCGTGGACCACTGGACGCGTCCGGTCCCGATTCCAGAGGTTTTGGACCTCTCTGGAATCGACCGGACGCTGGGTGGTAGCGTCCGGTCGCTACCACCGGAGCGTCCGGTCAGTGGATCTCATGCGTTTTCAGGACTCCTTTCTTCGATTCCATTTCTGTCGCGTGTGGGGAACTATTTAACAGCAAGACCGTACCCCTGTTCGACCTCAACCCACCGTGACCTAGCCCAAGCCGCCGCCGCAGCCTAGCCGCACGCCACCTGTGCCGGTCACCTCACGCCCACGCCGCCGTGCTCTCACCTCGCCATGCCACCGCGCTCGGCCCCCGCTCGTCAGCCGCGCTCCAGCCAAGCCCTCAGCCGAGCTACGAGCCCCGTCCTCGCGCGCCACCACCGGCCCGTTGCAGCCACACGCCGCCATCCCATGCGCCACCGCGCTTGCTCAGCACCACGCCGTGCTCCAGCCTCCTCGCGCCTCAGCTCGCCGCTCCACCATCGCCAAGGCTGCCGATCTTCACGCCGAAGTGCCCTAGCCTTACCATCCCCTTGATTGGTAAGGCAAGCTTTATTTTTCAATCTTGATCTATACATTGGTGACCTAGATCAATTTGTTGTCTCTGATTCTCCATTACATTCAGGACATTTACCCTAACCCTAGCCCGGTTCCGAGGATCCCCCGCGTGACATCTTATCTATTCTTGGTTTGCGGATCATCAGGTAGAAAGCCATACGATTCAAATTCGCATCTACATTGCTTTCTCTATTAGGGTTTCGCATCTATTAGACATATGGTATTTATTTGTATATCCATCTATTCTATCGTGCAGCGAGTCGGTTCCGTTGTGTTTCGTCTGGCAGTTGGCAGTCAACTCGGAGCCAAGCTCGCGAGTAAGGATCGAGGCCAAGCCTCGAAAGCGACAGTTTGACAGTTGATCTTCATCAGCGACAGTTCACCATCTTGTCAGTTCAGATGGCTCGCACCAAGAATGTTGGTGGTGGCCCAGGTGATGATGATCGGAGGCCCCCGCCTCTCCAGCCAGCCGGATCTAAAGGCAAGTCAACCAAGCAGCTGACATCCAAGAAGCGCAAGTACCCCGATGCAGAGACAGCGAGAGCAGCAGCTGTTGCAGAGGCCGCAGAGCGTGCTGAGAGAGGTGGTACCCACAGCGGAGTTGTCATTGCAGATCAGCCAGTTTCACCCGCAGTCAGAGCTACGATCGAGGATGTTGAGCGTCGTCATGGTAGTCCAGCTGGGACTGCCACGCTTGCAGGACGACGGGTTGCCATTGAGGAGGGTCCATCAGCACAGCAGCAGCCCCCACCAGCAGAGCCTTAGCCAGCCCAGGAGACTCAGGAGAGTCAGGAGACCGAGCCGGCATCTCAGCTACGCCGCTCGAGTCGTACCAGTGCTGCAGTTCCACCGAGGCCAGTTACACAGCGCAGGGGTTCACGGCCTCCGCCCAGACCATAGGGTCCGCCTCCAGTGGTTCACCTCGACTTGAGGGCCGCTACAGCCAGGCAGGTTCAGCAGCTGCGGTTTGTTGAGTTTGAGGTTTGGTTTCCTCCGAGGAGGGATGAGAGAGCAGCTGAGGGGTTCTACACGCCACTGTAGGAGGATTTCTATAATGCATATCTTAACAGTGGGGCAGTGTTCAGATCTTAGAGGGTCTGTCAGATAGAGTCCATTGTGGCAGCAGCCGGAGAGAGCATTCGGCAATACTTGTCATATTTGCCAGGACTGACAGATTTGATTGGACGGATGGGCATATATGTACCTTCTTGGGTCCGTCAGTTTTATGCCTCGCTCTACATTGATCCTCATCACAGATTCATTCACTTTGCTTTCAAAGGCAAAGACTACAGAGTGACTAGTGGCAGAGCCAGGGAGATACTGAGACTACAGGAGCAGCCTGTAAAGATGCATGAGGTTTGCTATGGACAGCAGGAGCCTCCCAGGCGTCCTCATGGAGGGCAGGTGCCCCCAACAGATTTAGTGCGGCATTGCTTTAAGGAGCCATTTGGAGAGGGGTCGAGCAGGAACCCCAGTGACTTGACTCCTACAGCGAGGATACTAGAGGCCATCATCAGGAGGACACTGCTTCCTAGGTTGGGATACAGGGAGGGCCTGACTCGCTTACAGCTCTGGCTTCTCAATGCCATCATGCAGATGACAGTATTTGACATCTGGGACCTCCTTCTTTTAGAGATGGAGGATACTATAGCTGAGGGATTCAAGGGTCGTAGGTAGCTTCCCTATGCTCACTGGATCACGTTCCTCATCCGCAGAGTTATGCTTGATAAGCCCCCTGGCATGATGGATGAGTATACAGGTGCCACTACAGAGTTCCCAGCCTACAACCTATCATAGAGGATCAGACACACCACTCCTCAGGCACCCAGACAGCCTAGCCGTCGTCCCGACGTGCTAGAGTCCTCAGCTCAGCAGGATGAGATCATCAGAGAGATTGCAGCCACTGAGGAGGAGGCGCTAGAGGCACAGCAGGAGTTGAGTGAGTATAGTGACAGCTCCGACAACGACTACCAGCCTATACCTCAGATGCCTCCACGCAGACATGATACAGAGGCCGGTAGCTCTAGTTCTGCACCACCTGCTCCGTAGACAGACTCCGCTCTCATAGCTATTCTTGAGTGGATGCAACAGGATCAGACACGATAGGCACAGGAGACAGCTACCAACTTCGCACAGTTTCAGGCTCGTCAGGACGAGTTTTAGCGGCAGCAGCAGCTCCTTCAGCACCAGCAGTTACTTATGCAGCAGCAGCTCATGGGATTCATACAGCATGTAGTGACAGCCATTGGGATCCCACTACCACAGACTTTGCCCCAGCTTGCACAGCCTCCTACCACTTCGACGACTCCAGCAGTACAGCCCATCGGGCTCCAGAGTCAGGGACAGCCTCTAGCTCAGTTTACTTCACCTCCTGTACAAGTGTTCCAGTGGTTAGTCTCACCTGGTGTAGCCCCGCAGTTCACTCCTTATCACACGGGTTTCTCACCAGAGCAGTCTTCCTCGCTATTCGTGCCTGACACGTCAGTCTCCAGGAGTCTTGGAGCATCTTTCAGCGAGTTGACCGGCATGCCTACTCCACCTCACATGCATACTGCCGGTCCGTCTATAGCAGCTCCAGCTATCATGACTACTCAGAGGCTCCCCTCGTCTGTCGCCTCGTCAGATCCTACGACAGACATACTTACAGCTTCACAGGCAGCACCAGCCCCAGCTCAGACCCAGACCGCTTCAGCGACACTTCCTGCTTCAGAGGGTCAGTCAGTTCAGAGCTCAGGGTCCGATGATGATGGCGCCCAGTTCCATCTTGCTCCACGTACTTCAGCGCCCGACTCGTCCGCTGCAGCCCCGCCGACCGACCCTTAGGTTTTGGTGTTTGACGCCAAAGGGGGAGAGGGTTTGAGTACGTAGACTTAGGGGGGAGCGAGTTTTAGGGGGAGCTAGTTATCTAGTATTAGCTTATTATATACATTTGGAGTTTTATTTGTGTGATACACTATTACTTATGCATTCGTGTGTTTACTTTCATGCATACTATTATATATATGTGATAGTGCTATCTACGTGATTGTGATATTTGACATGTGTGATTTCTACTTTGTATTATCTATATGTCATATCACTTGTGTAATGCTCATTTGCCTTTTGCTTCCGCGTTTATACTTCGAAGCAAATGAGCTTTGTTATTTGTACTCATGCTTAATTCATATCCTTTGAGTACATTGTGTTGGCTTGGGTCATATAAGCTTGACTAACTCTTTTGTTCTTATTGACAAAAGCTTATATGAACCAAGCCCGTCAAAAACCTCACTCCACAACATACTCGAGGTAGTATTGTGTTGACACAAAATGTGACGTACTGTGCCTCACACACAGCAAGCCGAAAAGCGTGGCTTCAATTGGGTTCCC